>NC_056437.1:77540073-77667573 GCF_018296145.1 Oncorhynchus tshawytscha
ATTAACTTGAATGCACCTGAAATGAGTCCATAAGTCTCTCCAAAATCTTCTGGGGCAGGAGGTTATAGAGTGCTTGGTTGCCATAGTGATGGCTGTCTGCAAGGGGCAGGAAGGGAAAGGTGTGAAAGTTGGATTGCTCATTGGCCGGCTGAAGAGAGAATTAAACATGGCGTTTCACACCATCCCCTGGGCTGTTTGGCATGCACTACCTGCACGTTACCACAGAAACCGGGGTAAGGACACGCCAGGTTCACAGGAAGGTGTTATACAGTGGTGCTGTAATGCTTTGTCTCCGAGTCCAGCCCATACCAGTCTAGACACACAAATCAATCTTCATTTAGACCACACAGAACTCTGGTCAGAGCAAAGCTGCTGTGGATCAGAACAAAACAAAGCATTGACCTCTACCATCTACCTTCCAGACACATGGAGAAATGAGGAGAGACACAGACTGGCAGACACAGAGAGATGGACTGCCAAACAGTCCATCATCTCAAGTTCAAACACACACACACACACACACACACACACACACACACACACACACACACACACACACACACACACACACACACACACACACACACACACACCATTTCTTGCAGATTATGCAGAGCTGGGAGATGCTCCCTGCGTTGTGCTCTGTAGCCTGTGTTTGTGTTTAATTGGATGAAAAGATGATGCATAATGCAGTAGGAGAGAAACATGTAGGAACCAAAGTCCATGTCGCCCACGGCAACAGAAACCAGCAGCTATTTGTTGTTGACATTTTTCTCCCCTGTTTTTTTCTGCTCCATTGAAACAGCAGTAGCTTCATGGTTTGTCATGTATCTGAAGCTTTTTCCTCTCCCAGCTCAGAGCAGAGTTCCTGCGCATGACAGTGTGTTTCTCAACCAGCGCACGCATGCATACCCTTTTGTGTGTGTGTGTGTGTGTGTGTGTGTGTGTGTGTGTGTGTGTGTGTGTGTGTGTGTGTGCGTGTGTGTGTGTGCGTGTGTGTGTGCGTGTGTGTGTGTGTGTGTGTGTGTGTGTGTGTGTGTGTGTGTGTGTGCGTGCGTGTGTGTGCGTGTGTGTATGATAAGGGTTAAGGAGCTGGTCCATATAATGTATGTCACCCACACACACACACACACAGCCTATACATAGGTAAGAACATGAACCATTAGAGCACACAGTACCAAGAACACTGAGTTCCTGCTTCTAACGTACTCTGTCTCTCAGGATTCTCCCTCTCTCAGCCATTTGGACTGAAACTCTCTAGCAGCAGTTGCCTTTCAGGTTGGTTCCTCCCAGCATGTCTCCTCTTCTCATTCTCTCATTCTACACTGCAGTTCCATGCACCGTGCCGGTTACATTGCAGGGGGCCTATAGAGAGAGAGAGGAGAGGGGAGGGAGTAGAGAGAGGGAGCGACAGACTGGGAGGATAAGGAATGTTTTTTACATAATGAAGCAGATAGAAGCGATTACAGCAGCTTAGCTGCGGAGCAGTGAACTGCTGCACATTCAGCCTCATTATGAAGTTAAATACTCCAAACTGTCACTGACGGCTTACTTATGCTCCTCGCGGAACAATCGCTTTACAGCTTTACATCGCCACCAACCACAAACCTGCTCCTAAACACACAGACATTACTGAATAAGAAGAGAACACACTGCCTTTGCTCCTTCTGTCTACCCCTCTCCCTACTCTCCAGCCCTGGAGCTAAAACGCTGGTGATTACGGTAACAACATGTCCCTACTCTCCAGCCCTGGAGCTAAAACGCTGGTGATTACGGTAACAACATGTCCCTACTCTCCAGCCCTGGAGCTAAAACGCTGGTGATTACGGTAACAACATGTCCCTCCTCTCCAGCCCTGGAGCTAAAACGCTGGTGATTACGGTAACAACATGTCCCTCCTCTCCAGCCCTGGAGCTAAAATGCTGGTGATTACAGTAACAAAATGTCCCTCCTCTCCAGCCCTGGAGCTAAAATGCTGGTGATTATAGTAACAAAATGTCCCCTCTCTCCAGCCCTGGAGCTAAAACGCTGGTGATTACAGTAACAAAATGTCCTCTCCAGTCCTGGAGCTAAAACTTTGGTGATTACAGTAACAAAATGTCCATCCTCCCCAGCCCTGGAGCTAAAACGTTGTGATTACAGCAACAAAATGTCCCTCCTCTCCAGCCCTGGAGCTAAAACGCTGGTGATTACGGTAACAACATGTCCCTCCTCTCCAGCCCTGGAGCTAAAATGCTGGTGATTACAGTAACAAAATATCCCTCCTCTCCAGCCTGTAGATCTAATACGCTGGTGATTACAGTAACAAAATGTCCCCTCTTTCCAGCCCTGGAGCTAAAACGCTGGTGATTACAGTAACAAAATGTCCTCTCCAGTCCTGGAGCTAAAAAGTTGGTGATTACAGTAACAAAATGTCCATCCTCCCCAGCCCTGGAGCTAAAATGTTGTGATTACAGCAACAAAATGTCCCTCCTCTCCAGCCCTGGAGCTAAAACGTTGGTGATTACAGTAACAAAATGTCCCTCCTCTCCAGCCATGGAGCTAAAACGCTGGTGATTACAGTAACAAAATGTGCCTCCCCTGTTGGAAGCCAGGAGAGGAACACTGGCCCCACAACTGAGAGTGACCCAGAGTCTTACAGTGTCTTTAACCTCTCCCTGCAGCCCCTCGTGGGTGTGTGCCCTCTGTGGGTCTCCTATC
This sequence comes from Oncorhynchus tshawytscha, assembly GCF_018296145.1. Classification (NCBI taxonomy): domain Eukaryota; kingdom Metazoa; phylum Chordata; class Actinopteri; order Salmoniformes; family Salmonidae; genus Oncorhynchus; species Oncorhynchus tshawytscha. The sequence continues at coordinate 77,542,774 of NC_056437.1, forward strand.
TCTGCCCTGGCCTCTGAAGTGTTGTCCCAGTCTGCAGGTGCTCCAGAGCCTGCCTGGCTGGCTGCCTGGCTGGCTGTCTGGCTGCCTCCACACAGGGAGCAGCTAGACCACAGAGTGTGGAGTGTGGACTCAGCACTTCTCAGGAGTTACTGTCTGAGGCCATGCACCAGGGCTTTTATTCTTCTGCCTACTTTTGCATTATTGAATCAGGGCCCTTCTCCAAACCTGCGACTGGACAGCCCTGGCCCAGAGGCTACATGCAGATTTGATGAATCAATATATTGCAATGCAACCATGTGGAGAGGAGAGGGTGCAGCAAGGGACATTGTTGTGATTGGAACAGATACAATGGAGCTGCTTCACTCGCTTCCTTATCTGCCTTTACACACTTCTTTCTTGATTATGTTCACACACACACACACATTATATGCTCCTTAACCCTTATCCTACACACACACACACACACACACACACACACACACACACACACACACACACACACACACACACACACACACACACACACACACACACACACACACACACACACACACACACGCCATTCACAAATACAAACACACACAAACACACACCCACACAGACACACACACACACGCCATTCTCAAATACAAACACACAAATCATAATTAGGTGAGTGCTTATATTTGTCCAATTTCACACATGTAAAAGAGTGAATTATACACATAAAATGGAAATGTGTTTTTTGCATATCCCAACTCCCCCTGAGACAGAGAGTGGGGTCATGGCCAGGGTCAGCCATTATCGAAGTCGACCCTGGAGCAATTCGAGTTAAGCACCTTGATCAAGGGCACATGGACAGATTTTTCTCCTTGTTGGCTCGGGGATTCGAACCAGCAACCTTTCGGCAACCCTTGAGCAAGGAATTTAACCCCCAACAACAACTGCTCCCCAGTCGCCAATCACATGGATGCTGATTAAGGCAGCCCCCACATCTCTCTGATTCAGAGGGAAGGGTTGGATTAAATGTGGAAGACACATTTCGGTTGCATGCAATCAGTTGTGCAACTGACTAGGCATCTCCCTTTATTACTGGTCCAACATGCTAACCGCTAGGCTACCTGCCATCGCTGTAAATGCAGGCCCACGCTGGTATACACACAAACTTGCACCAACGCATGCACGCACTCACTCACTCACTCACTCACTCACTCACTCACTCACTCACTCACTCACTCACTCACTCACACTCACACGCACACACACAAACACAAACTCCCCTTGAGGCCTTCATTAGATTAAAGGAGAACTGTTCTTTCCAGAGCTGGAGTGCAATTATTCAGTGTAGTCAGGCATGTCTCTGTGTGACAAAGCAAATTGCTTTTTCAGTTTGCTGTTCCTGATACAGATACGGCTTTCGGAGAGGAAGAGCCGCGCCAGTGCTCCTAACGCCGCAAGAGATACCAGCAGCCCTCATTTAGCCCCAGTGTGTGTGCTCAACTGTTTGTTGAGTGATGGTGGCCATGCATGTGTGCCTGTGAATGTGGATTGGCAGGCAAATGTGTGTTTGTGTGTGCATTTATATTCTGTTTGGTGTGAATGTTGATGTGCTACAGTACATTATGGCTCGTGATTCTCCAACTGAGGGCACACAGTACAGCACTTGTTTAAGCACATTATCACTGTATACAAGGATGTGTAGACACCAAACCTAACGGGTTAGTGACAGCATAAGACTGGCTTAATTCAGAAATAATAGTTACGTTCAAGAAAATATGCAATATGTAGATCGGGGGGTTTAGACTGGTTGCAGATCTGTTTCTACTTCAGCCAACTCCTCCCCATTCAACATTCATTGCTCCAATTGCTATGGGCTCTTTCTCATGGCTGGCAGATGATTATCCTTCCCTTCATGTCAGGGTGACAGAGAGCTGTTCATGGCCACTGACTCAGTATTTATCTTATCTCCCTGCTCCGTACACTCAGAGACCAATCAATACACTGGGACCAAGAGAGACAGGGGGACGAGAGAGGGGAAGAGAGAGAGCGAGAGAGGAAGACGCAGGAGAAATCATCTATGGTGAATGAGCAGAGCAGAGCACAAGGACAGAGAGGAACATGGGATTTATTTGTGCTCTCCTGTCAGTCTGCGTCGGCCACACACGGCACGGGGGAGAGTAATGGCCATGCTATGGTAATGGAAGACTGGAGAATCTGAAGGGTTTAAATGGACCACATGGAGGAATTTTGTAATGATTATTGGTTTTGTAAGGCATTGATTTAGTCATATGGATTAGTCAGGGATAATGTTTTTTGTTGAGGATTGGGTTTCGGTTAAATGATGGTCTGTGAAAGAGTAGGAAATGTTTACCATTGGGATTGCACATGGGTTTTCTCCACACTCAAATTGTAATTTATTTTCTATGTTTGACATGTCTTTGGGACTTTGCAATCATGCATTTACACTAATGGTTGTTTGCAATATGGGTTATATGGGTCGGGTTCTTTAAAAAGCAGAGCCATACAGGAGTGATGTATGAATTATTCTGGCCTTGAGTGTGTTCCTTGAGTGAGTGATTGATTTGGAGCGGCTAGCCCACCAGAGGATCCGGGGGAGGCCTGGAGCACTGGTACATAACCAGACCAGCAGCACAGGAATCGCCTGGGCACCCCGTTGCCATGGAGACCTGTTGTTGTCATGCCGACACGCTTGATAGAATGCAGCGAGAGAGAAAGAAAGAACGAGAGAGAGAGAGAGAGAGAGAGGGAGGGAGAGAGAGCGAAAGAGGGAGATTCAGTCAGAAAACTTTTTTCCATTGTTTACTCAATGGAGTGCCTGCGGGTTCAAGTCCCATTTCAAAACCGGTTGCCACAGAGACAGATGGTGGAGGGGTCAGGAGAAGTGCTACTATTCACGCATTGGGCCGTATCAGGATGAACGTGGTAGAACGACTGAGTGAAATCCTGTGTGCGACGAGGGAGATGGAGGTCTGGGTTGACATTGGAGCTAGGACCAGCTGTGCATGTGTAGAGGATGTGTGGGAGAGTAAGAGGGGAGAGAGAGACATACATAGAGGGAGACACAGAGAGAGAGATTGAGAAACAGAAGGAGAGATATGGGAAATAGGAAAAGATAGGGGGAGAGAGGGGGCAGAAAATAGAAAGAGAGAAAAAGGTAGCGATTGAGTGTTGTCCTGGCCTGTGGAAGGCAGTGACCACTTTAATTATCCTCTATTTTCTTCAAACATGCCAGAGCCTTTGTGAGTCTGTCTCCTGGGACACACCTCCCTCCTCATTTCCTCTGGGATTCAATTCCACTTCATCCCTCTCTGTCTTTTACATATAAAACACTTTCTTCAATTATTCCTCTGATGTTCGTATCTGTATTATTTGACTGCCGGGCCTATTCAGAGTGACTGCTCATCTCGCCACAGCACTGTGTGACTAGAATCAATCCCAGCCTCATTGCAGGAGAGCCACTTTCTCTCTCTCTCTTTTACAGTGTGTGTTCACATGTGAATGTGTATGTATATGTGTGTGTGTGTGTGTGTGTGTGTGTGTGTGTGTGTATATGTGTGTGTGTACGATTGGAGAAGATGTGAGATATGGAGATCTGGTGATTCACAGTGTGTGCCGCACGTACTGTATCTGTTAATGGTCATGAGTATGTGTGTTTGTGAGTGTTTGTAGGAGAGCATGCTGTGTAGTAATGAAGGTATGCCTGTCCCTGGTTCTGCTCTCCCCTGGGTGGGAGGTACAGACAGCACGCTTTATTAGAGATCAAATGGGCCTTTAATTACATGGTGAATGCCTCTGCTTCTACATCGATTACAAACAAAAGGTGCATTCCATCAGAGTCTGTTAACCAGAGAAGAGACACTACTCTCTGAAGGCATGGTCCCCTAGCAGCCAGCTCACTAACTTGGTATTCTTAGCAGGGGAATGTGGAATGGTTTCCAGGCATACCCTTGCAATGAGAGTTTTATTAAGAATTTACAGCTGGCATGATAGGCCGTTCCATATTCAATGAAGGGGCTGCCCTGGTGTGTGAGGGGGGGGCACACAGGTGTGGTTCTACCTGGGATGTGGAGCAGGCACAGGGGATGGAGATGAAGGGACTATGGACAGGTGTGTGTGTCTGTGTGCTCCTTCAGTCTGCTAGCTGGCAGTCTCGCAGTTAATGAGCAGCTGTTGAGCATCACTATTCATGAGACCTGTCAGTCACCCCTCCTCTCCTCTTCTCACTTCTCTTTTCCTCTCCTCTCCTCTCCTCTCCTCACTTCTCCTCTCCTCTCCTCTCCTCACTTCTCCTCTCCTCACTTCTCTTTTCCTCTCCTCTACTCTCCTCTCCTCACTTCTCCTCTCCTCTCCTCACTTCTCCTCTCCTCACTTCTCTTTTCCTCTCCTCTACTCTCCTCTCCTCTCCTCACTTCTCTCCTCTCCTCACTTCTCTTTTCCTCTCCTCTACTCTCCTCTCCTCTCCTCACTTCTCTCCTCTCCTCACTTCTCTTTTCCTCTCCTCACGACTCCTCTCCTCACTTCTCCTCTCCTCTCCTCACTTCTCTTTTCCTCTCCTCACGTCTCCTCTCCTCACTTCTCCTCTCCTCTCCTCACTTCTCCTCTCCTATCTCTCCTCTCTCACAGGGCCAGCCAGCACCTGAAATCCCCAGTTTCTCATTAACTCTCCAGCATCTCACCAAGCAGCTCAAACACTACGGATGACAACAGGAAAACACACCCAACACACCCTTCAGCCAAGTACTTACTCAACACCCCAGTAGGCCAGACCCAGGTTGTAGTTTATTCAGCTAGCAGAGCCATCAGCGATTCCACATGAACATCCTCACAGCACTTTCATCTGTTGAAGGAACAGACACATGGGAGTAGAGGGTGTCTGACGTCCCTGTGGGATTAATGGACCACTGTTTCTGACAGTGTGTGTGTGTGTGTGTGTGTGTGTGTGTGTACACTACCTCTCCATATATATGTATATGTTTTTTTAGAATATGTGTATGTATAGTGTGTCTGTGTCTAATGTCTTTACTGCTACTATGTACATACATGTAGTGTATGTGAAACATGGATCTGGGTAATAAGACGGGAGTTCGTGGTGCAGAGTATATTCCTACAGCAGATTCAGATAAACTACACCGCTCTATTTCTTAGGTTGGAGCTGAATTATTGAAAGGCAGCTGAGGGAAACAAATGAACACATCAATTCACAACCAGTCCCTATCTAGTACACAAACAAACCAGATATGCAATACAGACAGGACACTGGAGTTTTTCTATTTATCAGAATAAACATTTTGATTAAACCACTGCGGCACTTACTGCACTGTTCAAATGACAAACAGCCCAGGGCTGTCTGACTGACAGCATTCATTATTACCTTCAGCTCCCTGCTATCTCTAGCTATGTATTTCATCTATAGCAGTAAAACACCAGCCAGGCTCTCAGCAGCCCAGTGTCTTTTAACCCAGCTCCGTACCCACTGACAGGAGGCTAGGGTTTGCGTCCCAAATAGCACCCTATTCCCTATTTAGCATACTATTTTTGACCAGGGCTCTCATCAAAGGTAGTGCACTTTAAAGGGAATAGGGTGACATTTTGTACTCAGCCTAGGTGAGGCTCACAGCAGTCAGACAGAGAGAAAGGCAGTCCTGTTCTGCTCACACAATGGTCCTGCTTCCTCTGCAGTTCACATCTAGTCAGCAGCGAGGCCAGCTAAGATTTATGAAATGTGTCCAGGGTGTTCATGAAATGCTGCCATGTTGGATTCATCCTGACAGAATAACAACCATGTCAGCGTTTGTCGAGCAGCCGATACTACAGGACAGGGTGCGTTGATCATCCTGAGAGAGAGTTGGGAGAGAAGGAGGGGAAAGAGAGAGGGAGGAGAGAGGGAGAGAGACAGGTGGGTAGAGGAGGGTAAGGCGGAGAGGGGGGAAGGAGAGGGGGAGAGAGAGGGATGATGGAAAGAGAAGGGTGAAGAATGAAGAGAGGGGGCAGAGGAGAGAGAGAGGTAGAAAGGAGGATCCTACGTTCCACAGAGGAAAGGAGTCACGCAGGCTCATATACTGTAGGAGCCAAATGGAAAGGATTGCATCCCGACTCAACACTCAAGTGGACTACGACCCCACTATACACTCATCATTATAACATTCAATCTGCCCTTCTCTCCCTTCTCTCCTTCCCTGCCGCCAATGATTTATGTGCAAATCATATTTATTGAACAGTGGAGTCCTTCATGGACAATGGAGTCTCTCTAACACACACACACACTCTCACACACCAATCCCCCGTGACCGATTCTGACAATTTGTTCCAGCTTCTGATACGAGTGTGGTTTGTTCATTACAGTGTATTAATATGTTTCTCCTTTATGAACAGGCTGTGTCCACACTTAAATTGGCCTGAGTGATTCTCCCATCACTCTCCCTGGTTAGTAGTAATATGAGCCTGCTGATTACCTCGGCTGTGCGTGGAGGGAGCGAAGCGCTGCTGGGACAACTGACGCTGTCCTACGCACTGAGGACTAAACTAAGTGAGAATGACACAGTGGAGACGGGCGGTGAGAGCTGAAACAGGAGACAGGGGGGCGGTGGTAGGAGTGATGCAGCAAGGAGGACAAAGGGCGGGAGGGGGTTGGGAGGGGATAGTGGAGGGATCCAAGGCTGTGTCTGGTCTCTCTTCTGTCTCCCAGATAATCATCTGACACCCTTTCAGACAGCCACAGGACCCGGGCCTCTCTCTCCCCGCTACTCACCGCTCTACAGACGCCTCCGCCTAGGGAATAATTATATTTCCCTCCCTCCTTCTCTTCCCACCTTCCCTTCAATTCTTTACTAATGTTAGCTTTGTCGATAACCACTTTTGATGGGAAAAGAGAATCTGTGGAAATAATCTCCCCTCTTCCGAAGACAAAGAAGCTGTGGAAGGGTGTCGGCAGGAGGAGAAACGCTCACATGCACACTAATGAGTGCACGTTTGTTCACTCAGTCACATTTGCACATGCATACATACACACGTGTTGGATACCTACATTTACATTTTAGCAGACTCTGAGTGACTGACAGTTATTGCGTTCATCTTAAGATAACTAGGTGGGACAACCACGTTATTGCAGTCATAGTAAGTAGATTCAGTCATAGTAAGTACATTTTTCCTCTAAGTAGCTATCAGCCAAGTCAGAAAAAGTCAAGTGCGAGTGTTCGTTCATAAAGGGGGGGCAAGAGACCAGAGGTGGCGGAACGGAGTTATGGGGTGGGGTGTAGGATTTGAGCAAAGCCTGAAGATAGGGAGGGCCAGTTCCTCTTGCTGCTCTGTAGGCAAGCACCATGGTCTTGTAGTGGATGCGAAGCCAGAGGAGTGTGCGGAGGAGTGGGGTGACATGAGAGAACTTGGGAAGGTAAAAAACAGGTGGGCTGCAGCGTTCTGGATAAGTTGCAGGGGTTTGATGGCACAATCGGGGAGATCAACCAACAACAAGTTGCAGTAGTCCAGACGGGAGAGGACAAGTGCCTGGATTAGGACCTGTGCTGCTTCCTGTGTGAGGTAGGGTCGTACTCTACGGATGTTCTAGAGCATTAACCTGCAGGAGCGGGTCACTGCTTTGATGTTTGCAGAAAATGATAGGGTCTTGTCCAGGGTCACGCCAAGGTTCTTTGCACCCTGGGAGGGGAACACTGTGGAGTTGTCAACCATGATGGAGAGGTCTTGGAGCGGGCAGGCCTTCCCCGGGAGGAAGAGCAGCTCCATCTTGTCGAGGTTGAGCTTGAGGTGGTGTGCTGACATCCAAGTTGAGATATCTGCCAGGCACGCAGAGATGGGTGTCTCCACCTGGGTGTAAGAAGGGGGAGAAAAGTAGTCGAGTGTCATCCGCATAACAATTATAGGAGAGACCATGTGAGGATATGATGGAGCCAAAGGTACAGAGAGAAGAAGAGAGGGCCTAGAACTGAGCCCTAGAACTGAGCCCTAGGGGACACCAGTAGTGAGAGTACGTGGTGCAGACACAGTGACAACATGGAATTCAAATGAGGAGGTGGACAGGTGAGTAAGGGAGAAAATATAAAATCTCCACTTAGGAGAAGTGAGTAGCCCTGTGCCACCCCCCGTGATGACCAGATGCTCTCGGACTATGAGAAAACACGTACTCAGATTAAGAGAGAGCAGCTGTAGTAGCAGTGTTCTCTGGGGTGATCCATATCTCTCTATCAGGGCCAAAAAGTCTACCGACTGAAGGGCAACATAGGCTGAGATGAACTTGGTGATCTTGGCCGCAGATCAGCAGTTCCAGACGCTGCTGGAGACCAGGAATTCCACATGGGTTGTGCACGCAGGGTACACTAAATTAGAAGGGTTTCACTATATTAGAAGGGTTGCAGCCAAGGGGTGGTGAGTGTCTGTAAAGCCTATAAAAAAATAAAAATAAAAAGCCTACAGGGAGAGGAGCGAACAGGTATACAAACAAACACATAGTTGCCAAATGAGATCATATGGAAATAACTAGGTGAGATATTCAAGTCAGAGATTGTTGTGGAGCCTTCCTCTCGTTTCTTCCTTAAATAACTCCACAAAACAACTCGTCAGAACCATCTTAGTTTTGATGACGAGACTACCACTGACACAACCGCTGTTTTCAGCTGCCACTGAGAAAACAGGGGCGACTGAAGTACTAACACTAATTGCTAATTGCCTAGGAGAGGAGAAACCACTCCCCCTCCAATACAGCCACTGATTACAAAAACAACAACAATCACAAATTGCCCTGCCCCTTAATCCTGGTCGATGTGTCAACAATCAGCTGCAAGTTATGAGCAGTCAGCAGTTCACACACCAAGTAGGACACTGGGAAGACAGGCAGCCCTTAAAGTACAGGGCCCTAGCCAGCAAAAAGACAGTACTAGACACCAGATAAAGACAACATTTATAATTTTCACTCCTGGAGATATCATTAGTCCTCTATATATTGACATACAGCTTGCATATAAATATACGGGAAGAGTCATACATAGGTAAATATGTGTCGCAAAACGTAGTGCTTTCACAAGAAACCAATCAATCCATTATATTCACACAACGCTGATGCGGCTAAATAATGTTTACAGTTATGGATTGTGACACAACAGAAAGATGTAGTGGCATCGGTAGAGCTGTTACAGCCAGGAGTCTACGGGAGAGGTAGATATCCCTGTGTTCACTCTCTCATGAATCTAAATGTCTGTTTAATATGTTCATCTCTCACACTGACTTGGTGACATGTTCAGCCCAATTACAATCAACGTCACTGGGACGCATAGGAGAGGAAACCTGGGGGCTGGGAAAGAGAGGAGAGAGAGAGAGGAAAGAGCGGGAGAAAGAAAGATGGTTAAAGGGAGTGAGGGAGGAAGAGAAGTCGAGCTCCAGCTACAGAGTTCTGAGACTAGTGAGAGATGGAGGGAAAGAGAGATGGAGAGAGAATGAAAGAGATGAATGAAAGAATATGTTGTTACTGTAGCACTGAAACAAATTCTCTGTGTGCTATAGGGACTGGAGAATTAGTCTACTCCAGGACCTAAATACAAGAGGAGAAACATGGCTCATCAACCCTGCACTAAACTCTCTTCCACAGGCCCAGAGCTGGGCTGATTTACAATGTTGAACAAATCCAGATTAATACAAAGCCTAAAGATCACAGCATATCAGATCTATACGTAGATATAGGTCAGTATCGCGCGTACAGATTGCAGGACAGCAAAGTGAGCCCAGAGATCAGAGGGTATCAGACCAAAATAGTCCTACACAGATACAGGGGATAAAGAGATACAGTACAGGATATACTTTCTTACTATCTTCTCTGCTCAACAAAGCAACATGGACAATGGGTTGGGGAGAATAGAGGACCTCAGAGATACAAAGACCCAACTGCAGCACCAGATTCAACAACATAGTGATTCATTCTACTCAGATTCAACAGCATAGTGATTCATTATACCCAGATCCTACAGCATTGTGATTCATTCAACCCATATCCTACAACATAGTGATTCATTGTACCCAGATTCAACAGCATAGTGATTCATTCTACCCAGATCCTACAGCATAGTGATTCATTCTACCCAGATTCAACAGCATAGTGATTCATTCTACCCAGATTCAACAGCATAGTGATTCATTGTACACAGATTCAACAGCATAGTGATTCATTCTACCCAGATCCTACAGCATTGTAATTAATTCTACTCAGATTCAACAGCATAGTGATTCATTCTACCCAGATCCTACAGAATAGTGATTCATTCTACCCAGATCCTACAGCATTGTGATTCATTCTACCCAGATTCAACAGCATAGTGATTCATTGTACCCAGATTCAACAGCATAGTGATTCATTCTACCCATATCCTACAGCATAGTGATTCATTGTACCCAGATTCAACAGCATAGTGATTCATTGTACCCAGATTCAACAGCATAGTGATTCATTCTACCCAGATCCTACAGCATAGTGATTCATTCTACCCAGATTCAACAGCATAGTGATTCATTCTACCCAGATCCTACAGCATAGTGATTCATTCTACCCAGATTCAACAGCACAGTGATTCATTCTACCCAGATTCAACAGCATAGTGATTCATTGTACCCAGATTCAACAGCATAGTGATTCATTCTAGAGAGAGAGAGAGAGAGCGAGAGCATTGGCATGATGGGCATGATGTACTTTGCTTGATCATAATTCTGAGGAAGCAGCTAGGCCTGACCTTTCCCAGCCAGGAACTTACACTGTGGTTAAAATTCAATTGAGTTGAAGAGAGCATAAAGGAGAGAAATGTACTGTAACCTTTATTCTGCATTGACGTTAACCTTGAGGACTAGTCCCCATAGGGGACTGGTGGACTTGCTCTTTGGTTATGTGATAGAACGTGTGTGTGTGTGTGTGAGAAAGAGAGAGAGAGAGAGAAAGAGAGACAGCATGTATTATGTTTGTGTCTGTTCTGCGTATCCTCCTTTCTGCCCCCTCTCTCCCTCTCTCTCTCTCTCACACACACACACACACTGGACAGTTCTGGGCAAATCTCAATAGCTGTGGTCCTTATCCAGAACTGTTTCATTAACGCTCTCCTCCTTCCCTCCCTCCCTGGCTAGCGTCTCTCCTCTGTTTCCCTCTGGAGGAATGAAACACCAGCTAATTGAAATAAATGAACTGGGAATCCAATCAGAGTTGATTACATCTGCTGTGGTGGGATGTTGATTGCGGGCTCATTGAGTGAATGTTGCAGAACTAGGCGGTAATGAAGAGACTTGTTTGTCTATTACACTGAGTGGTGAGAGGCCGATGCAAACAACTCTCTCTCTCTCTCTCTCTCTCTCTCTCTCTCTCTCTCTCTCTCTCTCCCAGATACAGCCCAGTCTTTTTAAAATAGTTTTTTTTAATTCACTTATCACTTTTCACAAACACATTTTCATTCAGGCAACAGATTATTAATCATACTCAAGTCCTTTGAATAACTGTACAGTATATAAAATGAGTAGGACAGATACTATACACAGGGTGTGGCAGGACGGGGCGGGGGATTTTATTGTACTGAATTGTTTAAATACTAAAAGACAGTGTGAGGAGGAGTACGCTGATAAACTGCCTGTACTGTTTATGTACACAGGCTGGGAGACCAGCCTGCAGGTTGTTGGAGAGATGTTGGAGAGATGTAAAGGCACTACGTTGTAACAACGGCTGTCTTGGGAGTTTTAACGTTTAAGCGAAAACGTGGAACTTACCCCTAACCTACCTCTGGTACTGTAACCTGCCTACCATACAGCAGGTTAGAGTGTGTGTACTGTAGTGTCCAGTCCTACAGTACGATATGATACTCCCTGGCTCAGAGAGCATTCCTTACCCATCATGCACGGCTTTTGCAGCACCAATAACTTGCACCCTTTCTCACTCCTCCTGCCTCAAGACACACAACAACACAAATGTAGTTGACACAAAACAAAAACATGTTCTTTAGCACCACACAGCATAACAAAATACATCATAAAAATGAATTCACATAGAAAACAAATAAACAAATACATGACTGAGGTGGAGAACAGGACCGTGGATAATAATGGCACTTTTTAAAAGATGCTTGAAAACAACGACATGTGAAATGCTCCTTGATGTAACAGACAAACGGAGGACTGGAGAAAACACTGTTAATATCCTCTTCAAGAACAACATGCTCTGAAACTCATTCTCGGGCTGAAACAGCTCCAGCTCAACCATTAAGGCCTGGAATACAGTTTTCCGTAACAAAATGGACGCCAAACTGACACAAATAGAAAATGAAAACATGGAAGGCCGGAAAGTCATTATCAACAGGCGTGCAGAGTAAACCAGTACAACAAGGAAAGCAACCTTCTCCATTCAAGTAACCATTGGGCTCAATAGACTACTAGTAACATGGTATTGTGTGCACTTCTCAAGGTCATTCAGTGAGTCATCTGCAGTTGAAGGGTAAGCACTGAGCAAATATATCATTTCCATTATACAGTATGTTCAACCTTCTAACTAACACAGGGAATGTTGACAGATGAAATAGACTAGTATGGAATTGACATGCTACCGATGTAGGATCTTTAATTTGAAATGTAAAACTTGTAGTGTATTTGTAATTTTTACTTTGACATTTCAGACTTGATTTTCCCTTATGAAGAATGTAGCAACTCCAACAAAAATGTCCATTGATTATAATCCACATAATAATTCACATTTCCTGTTGCTGCAGGATTATTTTCCTGCTGTAGCAAACTGGCTCAAATGAAGATCCTACAACCGTCGATACTGCGGTACACCACCAGCTAACAAGAACTGACGTCCTTATACTGCAATATGATATTATCCTACTGCAATCCAGGCATGCTAATGAGTATGCCAGATAGTGTCTCCTGCCAATTCCACTCCACTTTCATCATAATCCCTCAGGTTGCAACTCGTCTCATCTGCATCCCAGGCCTGACAAAGACAGTGCCACTCAACTGACCCATACCACAGATGACAGGCTAACCCCATGCCTCAACATGGGAGGGATCTGCCTGTCTTTTTAAATTGGTTGTTGTCAAGTGGAACAAGAGACTACTTCTAGCGAATCTAATTACAGCACACTCAAAAGGTGAGCGATGAAAAGAATGACGATAAAGAAAAACCACTACACATTAAATATATCTAATTGGATGAATTCCCTTTGATAAATGTGCTTTGTTCCTCCTTGCCTTTGCTCATCTACTCGCCATTGGTTGTTATTGTGGCAGAAACAAGGAAACCTCGTGTCCCATTGGTTGTTGAGAGTCATATCACATATGCCACAAACCCACCACATATACGGACATATAATAATAAATATTGCGTGTGGAAACAACAGTGAAGTCCAGTTTCTTTCATTGGTAAGTTGTTGTGCAGGTCAGTTCCGGTCATTCCTTGGTTGGTTGAGACAACGTTAGTTAACCGTTGTAACATACTGGTCCCACGTGGAAGCCAAACTTTTGGTTGCTGCTTCCAAAGTCTGAGGGGGCCACGTCTATGACTGGCAGCAGCTCTGCTCTGGGGGAGTCGATCTCCAGGACTGTCCGCTCCTGTCCCTTACGGAACTACACCAGAGACAAAGAAAAAGACAGCAGAGTTGAGGATACACTGTGCCTGCTAACCTGCTAGATTTCATTCCAACTCCAATCCTATCTATGCCATACTCAGATATAATATGATGAACTGATCGTGACCAGCTGCATGGCCTTATCGAATCAAACAGCAGCTGACAAAACATTGGTCAAAACATTAGCATTGGTCAAAAAATTAGCATTGGTCAAAACATTAGCATTGGTCAAAACATTAGCATTGGTCAAAACATTAGCATTGGTCAAAACATTAGCATTGGTCAAAACATTAGTATTGGTCAAAACATTTGCATTTGTCATAACATTAGCATTTGTCAAAATATTACCATTGGTCAAAACATTAGGATTGGTCAAAACATTAGCATTTGTCATAACATTAGCATTGGTCAAAACATTAGCACCAATTACATGAATTCAGTCATTCATTCATTTTCCTTTGTCTCTGCATGGCACCTACCTGGCAGCCGTCGTGTGTTGCCTGGATGAATGGGTTCTTGGCCTGGCTCATCTCCTCGTCGTTGCTGCCCCGGAAGCGTATGGCGTGTTGGTGGCTGCGGGTGGTGCTGTCGAACCAGCCGGCAGAGTTCTGGCAGGAGTAGGTGAAGGTCTGTCTGGCCGTGGCACTCAGCAGTTTCAGGAAGGTCAGCTGGACCACGTGGACCGGGTTCCCATCAGAGTCACTGTACTGTAACTGGACCAGAGACACACAACATATCAGAGTCACTGTACTGGAACTGGACCAGAGACACACAGCATATCAGAGTCACTGTACTGGAACTGGACCAGAGACACACAACATATCAGAGTCATTGTACTGGAACTGGACCAGAGACACACAGCATATCAGAGTCATTGTACTGGAACTGGACCAGAGACACACAGCATATCAGAGTCATTGTACTGGAACTGGACCAGAGACACACAGCATATCAGAGTCATTGTACTGGAACTGGACCAGAGACACACAGCATATCAGAGTCATTGTACTGGAACTGGACCAGAGACACACAACATATCAGAGTCATTGTACTGGAACTGGACCAGAGACACACAACATATCAGAGTCACTGTACTGTAACTGGACCAGAGACACACAACATATCAGAGTCACTGTACTGTAACTGGACCAGAGACACACAGCATATCAGAGTCACTGTACTGTAACTGGACCAGAGACACACAACATATCAGAGTCACTGTACTGTAACTGGACCAGAGACACACAGCATATCAGAGGCATTGTACTGTAACTGGACCAGAGACACACAGCATATCAGAGTCACTGTACTGGAACTGGACCAGAGACACACAGCATATCAGAGTCACTGTACTGGAACTGGACCAGAGACACACAGCATATCAGAGTCACTGTACTGTAACTGGACCAGAGACACACAGCATGTCAGAGGTATTGTACTGGAAGAGTCATTGTATGTATCACTAGCCACTTTAAACAATGCTACTTAATATAATGTTTACATTACTCATCTCATATGTATATACTGTACTCTATACCACCTACTGCATCTTGCCATCTTTATGTAATACATGTATCACTAGCCACTTTAAACAATGTCACTTTTACATGTTTACATATCCTACATTACTCATCTCATATGTATATACTGTACTCAAAAACCATCTTCTGCATCTTGCCTATACCGTTCTGTACCATCACTCGTTCATATATCTTTATGTACATATTCTTCATGCCTTTACACTTGTGTGTATAAGGTAGCTGTTGTGAAATTATTAGGTTAGATTACCCAGAGACACACAGCATATCAGAGTCACTGTACTGGAACTGGACCAGAGACACACAGCATATCAGAGTCATTGTACTGTAACTGGACCAGAGACACACAGCATATCAGAGTCACTGTACTGGAACTAGACCAGAGACACACAGCATATCAGAGTCACTGTACTGGAACTGGACCAGAGACACACAGCATATCAGAGTCACTGAATGAGAACTAGACCAGATATGAACCACATATTAATATGGACCACTTGAAGCAACCGGGCTCCCATCAGAGTCACTGCATGAGAACTGGACCAGAGGAAAGAAACAACTCTCAATGACCATTTCAGTCACATATCGAATGTCCAAACCAAATAGCAGTACCAATGCATTTGTAGTAGAGCATCTGGTAAAGCACTGTATATATCCAATCTATAATGGCTAGGGCCAGGAGTTTTTCATGACCAAATAACCTGGGCAGGAAAACCAAGCTGACAGAATTAATGCTGGCACAAAACCAAGCTGACAGAGTTAATGCTGGCACAAAACCAAGCTGACAGAGTTAATGCTGGCACAAAACGAAGCTGACAGAGTTAATGCTGGCACAAAACCAAATTGATAGTTAACGCTAGCACAAAACCAAGCTGACAAAGTTAATGCTGGCACAAAACCAAGCTGACAAAGTTAATGCTGGCACAAAACCAAACTGACAGAGTTAATGCTGGCACAAAACCAAGCTGACAAAGTTAATGCTGGCACAAAACCAAACGGAGAGAGTTAACGCTGGCACAAAACCAAGCTGACAAAGTTAATGCTGGCACAAAACCAAACAGAGAGAGTTAACGCTGGCACAAAACCAAGCTGACAAAGTTAATGCTGGCACAAAACCAAACGGAGAGAGTAAACGCTGGCACAAAACCAAGCTGACAAAGTTAATGCTGGCACAAAACCAAGCTGACAAAGTTAATGCTGGCACAAAACCAAACTGACAGAGTTAATGCTGGCACAAAACCAAGCTGACAAAGTTAATGCTGGCACAAAACCAAATGGAGAGAGTTAATGCTGGCACAAAACCAAATGGAGAGAGTTAATGCTGGCACAAAACCAAACTGACAGAGTTAATGCTGGCGACAAAGCACTGTATCCACCCTGGTGAACAGAGGAACGCTAGGACCAATTGTGTTACCATGAACCTTCTCTCTCTCTTAGAAATCTCACAACCCGTGTTTCATTAATAATGTAACAGGAGAGGAGGGGACAAAGGTCACAGTAATTCACCTAGAGAGTCAGAATAAGAGAGTTGGAGAGAAATAGAGAGTTAGTGGGAGAGAAAGAAAGAGATAGAAAGAATGAGAGAGAGAGAGAGAGAGAGAGAGAGAAGGACACAATGGCGTGGGTGTGAAAGAGTCAGTGAAAGGGATTGGACTGGGAGAGAAGTGATTATCTTTCTGTGTTAAGAGATGTCTGGTCAGGTGCACATGAAAGACCAGTGCTCAAAGCTCTGAATGCTCTTCAATGAGAGCCCACTGCTGCCAGAGGCTCTGCGTGACTCACTCACTACTGCAGGCAGAAGACACAGGTATCATATATAGGCACATACATGAACACTCTATTGGACAGTGGGTTCAATCACGCACATGCTCACACACATGCACATCTACGCGATTATACACATGATTATTATTCAAACGCACTCCCTTTAAATGAATATAATCTACCTGGTGTTTGGAAACATTTAAATGAACAGCAGCAGTTGAAAGTGGTCAGTACCTGTTTGCCTTTCCTGTATTGGCTGAACCAGCTCCCTGGTTTCTCTTTGTTCCAGGCTGCTAGCTTCACCTGTTCACAGGAATAGAGAAGGAAACAAGGAGCCTCTGTAACACAGGCTTCTGAGGATGTGCAGATCTGGTATCTTAATTTGATCACTCTGTTGTTGCGGAGAATGTTCCTGCACAGCGGGAAATATCAATGGTAGTGTATTAAAGGTTTTAAAAAGCTTCTAAAGTTTGTGATTTCCACTTTAAAATTGATTTGCCATTATGGAAAATGTAACAGACAATATATCAACCCCTGAAAAATGTATTATAATCCACATAATAATTCACATATCCTATTGATGCTGGATTATTTTCCTGCTGTGAAAAACAGGGTCAAATCAAGATAGGGCATCTGTAAGACACCATTAGGTCTGAAGCCAGTGAATATGTACTGTACACTGCTACAATGTTCTAGTTAGGTTGATGAGAGCAGACATCAAGGTAGTTTGAGACTCACAGTTTCAATCCTCTTGTCGGGGTAGAGGCAGGTCTCTCCCTCAGCGGTGAAGTTACAGAAGACCTTGATGGAGTCCCTGTGACATCCCTGGTTGGGGTCGATCCAGTAGTCACCTGGGACAGGTAAGGAGACAGAAACAGCGGTGTCATTTCAATACGGGACAGCAGATCGGGCAAGTGAAAGGGGAAGACATGAAATTGTAGTGTATATATGATGTAACAGGTAATTATACTGGCTATTGGAGGATTTGGTGGCTCATTTGCTCAATCAAACACAGTGCCTATAGACAGTCTACTCCTCCTTTGGATTTCTTCACATTAATTTGTGTTAAAAAGTGGGATTCAAATGGATTTTGTTGTCATTGTTTGTCAACGAACTACACAAAATACTCTGTCATGTCAAAGTGAAAGAACAATTATTGATATATATTCTTAAGAATAATGAAAAAGAAAACACTAATATAACTTGATTAGATAAATATTCACCCCCCAGAATCAATACACATTATAAACACATTTGGCAGCGATTACAGCTCTCAGTCTTATTGGGTAAGTCTCAGAAAAGCTTTGCACACCTGGATTGTGCAATATTTGCCCATTATTCTTTTCAAACTGCTTCAAGCTCTGTCAACTCCGTTGGGGATCATGGCTAGAAAGCCATTTTCAAGTGTTGCCATAGATTTTCAAGCAGACTTAACTCAAAATTGTAACTTGGCCACTGTCTTCTTAGTAAGCAACTCCAGTGTAGATTTGGCCTTGTGTTATAGGTTATTGTTCTGCTGAAAGGTGAGTTGCTCTCCCAGTGTCTGGTGTAAAGCAGACTGAAGCAGGTTTTCCTCTAGGATTTTCCCTGTGCTTCATCCTGTTTCTTTTCATCCTGAAAAACTCCCAAGTCTTTGCCAATGTCAAGCATACCCATACCATGATGCAGCTACCACCATGCTTGAAAATACGGAGGCAGTGACTCAGTAATGTGTTGTGTTGGATTTTCCCCAAACATAAGGCTTTGCATTTAGGCCAATAAGTGTATTCCTTTGCTGTGTTTTTTGCAGTATTACTTTAGTGCTTTGTTGCATACATATGTATGTTTTGGAATATTTGTATTCTTCTTTTCACTCTGTCATTTAGGTCATTATTGTGAAGTTACTACAATGTTGTTGATCCATCTTCAGTCCATCTTCACAGCCATTGAACTCTGTAACTGTTTTAAAATCTCCAATGGCCTAATGGTGACATCCCTAAGCAGTTTCCTTCCTGTCTTGCAGCTCAGTTCAGAAGACAGAATGTATTTTTTCATGTGTCTGAGTGGTTTAATACATAATCCACAGCATAATTATTAACTTGAGCATGCTTAAAGAGATATTCAATGTCTGATTTGTTATTGTTACCCATCTACCAATCACTGCCCTTCTTTATGAGGTGTTTGAAAAGCTCCCTGGTCTTTGTAGTTAAATCTGTGGCTGAAATCCAATACCTGACTGAGGGACCTTACAGATGTTGTTTGTATGGGGGACAGAGGAAGGGTTAGACATTATTTCACACAGAGTGAGTCCATATAACTAATTATGTGATTTGTTAAGTCAAATATGACTTCTGAGCTAATTTAGGCTTGCCTGAACAAAGGAGCTGAATACTTCCGCAACGACTATATTTTAGTTATAAAAAATGATCAATTGGGGCGGCAGGGTAGCCTAGTGGTTAGAGCGTTGGACTAGTAACCGAAAGGTTGCAAGTTCAAATCCCCGCGCTGACAAGGTACAAATCTGTCGTTCTGCCCCTGAACAGGCAGTTAACCCACTGTTCCTAGGCTGTCATTGAAAATAAGAATTTGTTCTTAACTGACTTGCCTAGTAAAATAAAGGTAAAATAAAAAATTATCAACAAAAAATAGTATATTGAGTATTTTGTGTAGATCAATGACAAAAAATACAATTAAATCTATTTCAATCCCACTTTGTAACGCAACAAAATGTGGAAGAAATTCTGATTTTCTATAGGCACTGTACATGTTCACGTCAATAAGAGTGCCAATGCAGGGTGATGAAGGGAGATCTGTGTGATACGAGGGTGATGAGGAGATGTGCTGACCATCTCTGTAGCCATGCTGGATCATCATGAGCTCCTTGCAGGTGCGGGCGGGGCTCTCAAAGGTCCCCAGGGGCTTTCTCATCAGCTCCACCTCTGTCTTCATGGAGGTGAGGGAGGCAAACACCTCCTCCATGCCCTCTGCCTCCTCCAGCATGGGCTGGTCTGCCTGCAGGAACACCTTCTGCTCCAGATCCATCTTCATCTCTGCCTCCTCGTAGGGAGCTGCGCCTCCTTGCACCATCCTAGAGTGCCTCTTCCTCTTCCTCCGGCCCTCGTGGTCTCTGATAGGCAGCGGCTGGACCATGGTGGCAGGCGGACCCTGGAGGGAAGGAACACAAGTGGAAGACAGATGACAAGAAATAACAGTGACTGGGAGAGGCAGAACAAAAGAGCCAAAGATGGGGTGGAAGGAGAGGCGTGGAGGTGTGTGTGGTTGAACAACAACAGGTGATGGGATGGAAAAGAGGGGAAGGAGAGAAACAGAAAGAGAAAGGTGGGGTGTATGAGAAGTGTGGAGGTGGGGGGGTGTGTGTGTGGAGGACTTACAGGGGGTCCGGGGGATCCGGCGGGGCCAGTGTCTCCTTGGGGTCCGATGGCGCCCTGAAGAAAAGAGTGGAACAAAATCCTGCATCAATCCTCCGGTCACCTGGAGCGATTCTCACACTGGTTTGCCAAATCCCTCTTTGATCCTGGCAGATATGGTTCAAGGGTTTATAGGATTATCCAGCTCTGTGCATCAGCAGTCTGTGGCCAAAGCCCCTGCTCTCTACATGACACACTATGGTACTTTTCACAACATCACACCGCACCACTATATCCTATTAAAATACACTCTTCCCACAGGAACAACACATCACTGTATGGGCTCACTTTTAAGGCCAAAATACATTTAAAAAGCACAATGTATAAAATTAAGCTGAACGATGGTTCATTTGGCAAGGCGAGATAACGGCTTGTCTGGCAGCATATGCTCCTGGCAGCTGCTAGCTATAGGCTGGTGTGTACGGATAGGAATGACAATGTGGAGATACAGTCAGATGACTGGACTCACCAGTTCTCCTTTGGATCCTCTCTCACCAACTGCACCCTAACAGGGGAAGAGAGATCATTTTGAAATAGGAAAAGTCATATCAGAGTAAAACAAAGCCAACTATGAAGAGTTGAGTGGGGTGGGGGGACTGAGGAGGAGGGGGCACTTACAGAAAGTCCCGGGGTCCTGGGGGCCGGTGGGGCCAGGGAGGCCACCCTTACCCCCGTCTCCTTTGGTTCCTTGTGTGCCCTGATTTCCGGGCAGGCCTCTGTCTCCCTTCTCTCCCAGCTCTCCTGGAGGTCCGATCAGACCGATCAGACCATCGTGACCTTTATCTCCCTTCCTGCCCACGTCTCCTTTCAAACCTGGCAGTCCTGGGGGTCCCTGGGAACAACACAGGATCACATTTACACTACATGGTTACACATGGGTGAAAAAATATAATGGACATATCACTGAAATTGACCCTATCAAGGCTACCTACCATATGTTATGTGGAAGAGCGACAATAACAGTACAGTAGGTTGACATATGAACATGTAATATGCATGGGGATCTTACCATGGGTCCAGGGGGTCCCGTCTGGCCTGGGGGGCCGTTTAACCCTTGCTCACCCTGCAAATGAAAACACAAATAGGGGTTAATCAATTAGTGAAGGGCTCCAGTATTGACTGGGGTTACTGAAGGTCATACGACAACATGTCCCCAAGCCTTGTTGCTGGTTGTACTGAGATGCATCATGCATGTTGATAGTAAACCAATGACAGTTTATACTAAACTAATTAAGGAGACATGATGAGGGGAGCAGCAGAGCCACAGGCTACAGTAGAGGGAGATGTCTGTTTGAGTTAGAGTAAGGAGAGGAGAGGAGAGGGGGACTCACCCCGGGGCCTGGGATCCCTCGGAGGCCCTCTGGGCCAGGCTTCCCTGAATGTCCCTGGGGCCCCACTGGCCCTTTCTTCCCCACCAGACCCTCAACCCCATTGGTCCCCTAAAGGAATGAGAGAGAGGAACAGAGTGACAGGGTGGTGAGGAAAACAAAACGGAGTAAAACTGACATGTGTGGTGTACAAAGCAGTAGCCTTTTCTTTTGGGGGATTTATTTTCTTCATATTTCATTAATGAGTTGAATGTTCCAAACATCCTTACCTTTGCTCCCTTCATTCCTTGTTTCCCTTCTTTTCCAGCAGCTCCCAAGTGGCCCTGGAGAGAGAGCGAGAGAGCGAGAGAGCGAGAGAGCGAGAGAGCGAGAGAGAGAGAGAGCGAGAGAGCGAGAGAGAGAGCGAGAGAGAGAGAGGTGGGGGAACGTGAGGACAGAGTTTCAGCTGCTGGGGACAATACCCGAGTGAGTGCTTAAAAGCCTTACACTGCTTTTGTTCCCCTAAAACAGATAGAGGTCAATAAAATCCCTGAAGATCCGAGTCTGTAGAAATATACAACAATAAAGGCATGCACGCAAGCCCCACACACACACTCTCTCTCTCTCACACACATCAACACTCACCCTTCTCCCGGGGGGCCCTGAAGGGCCCGGTTCTCCAGAGGCTCCTGGGGGTCCCTGAGGACAGCAGAACAAAGGGTCAGAGTTGAAACACAACCACACACAGTCTAAAAGACACAGGGAAGAAACCACAGCATATCCATGAATAAGTCAAGCCTCTCTGTATGTGACAAAGTACAAAGGCGATACTATATCTTTGGTATTCATGCACTTTATGTATGTGATACTGTTGAATGAGCGCAGAGAACATACACAGTTACACATGTTTATGCTGTTCGTATGAATTCCTGTGTGATGTAAATGCTGTACTGTACTTACGGCTTTCCCAGGATCACCGTTGTCTCCCTTTGCTCCCGGTCCACCATCAACTCCCTGTTCCAACCGGAAACACACATTTAGAGGAGGAACAGAAGAATCAGTCATCTACTGCTGTCAACATTTGAAATGCAATTCAAAAACAGTACAAGGGGTTTTGTATTACTTGGTTCTACAGGTGCTGTACTCACATTGATCCCTGCTTCTCCAGGGGGTCCAGAATCTCCCGGAAATCCAATGGGCCCCTACAGAGGACCGGGAGTGGTCATGAGTGGCCTAAATTACTAGTGACTAGCAGATAAGTGGCCTAAATAGAGATCTACTCACAGGGTTTCCTTTAGGTCCATCCTCCCCTGGCGTGCCTCTGACTCCTGCAGGTCCTGCTGCTCCGGAGGGGCCAGAGTCACCCTTCTCCCCCAGCTCCCCTTTACCACCCTGGGGACACCATACAATCATACAGTTAGTGGTTGAGACAGAGAGAGAGACAGAGAGAGAGAGAGACAGAGAGAGAGAGAGACAGAGAGAGAGACAGAAAGAGACAGAGAGAGAGAGAGAGAGAGAGAGAGAGAGAGAGAGAGAGAGAGAGAGATCCTATATTCTATATCCCCCCACTAGAATCCCATTACTTTAATGAAGACAGCTTCTCCATCCTGGAGGGGGAAATCAATCATTTCCAGGCCCAGGGACATGTACTAGTCTGTGGGGACCTAAATGCCAGAACCGGACAAGAACCTGACACCCTCAGCACACAGGGGGACAAACACCTGCCTGCAGGTGACAGCATTCCCTCCCACATATGCCCCCCTAGGCACAACTATGACAACATAACAAACAAAAACAGGTCACAACTCCTGTAGCTCTGTCGCACGCTGGGTATGTACATAGTCAATGGAAGGCTTAGAGGAGACTCCTATGGTAGGTATACCTATAGCTCATCTCTTGGCAGTAGTACTGTAGACTACTTTATCACTGACCTCAACCCAGAGCCTCTCAGAGTGTTCACAGTCAGCCCCCTGACACCTCTATCAGACCACAGCAAAATCACAGTCTACTTGAACAGAGCAATACTCAATCATGAGGCATCAAAGCCAAAGGACCTGAGTAACATTAAGAAATGCTATAGATGAAAGGAATGCAGTTTGGAAACCTACCAAAAAACAATTAGGCAACAACAAATTCAATCCCTTTTAGACAATTTCCTGGGTAAAACGTTCCACTGTAATAGTGAAGGTGTAAACTTGGCAGTTGAAAATCTTAACAGTATATTTGACCTCTCAGCTTCCCTATCAATACCAATTAGGATCTGGCTAAAAATACTTGAATCAGTCATAGAGCCCATTGCCCTTTATGGTTGTGAGGTCTGGGGTCCGCTCACCAACCAAGACTTCACAAAATGGGACAAACACCAAATTGAGACTCTGCATGCAGAATTCTGCAAAAATATCCTCTATGTACAACGTAGAACACCAAATAATGCATGCAGAGCAGAATTAGGCCGATACCCACTAATTATCAAAATCCAGAAAAGAGCCATTAAATTCTACAACCACCTAAAAGGAAGCGATTCCCAAACCTTCCATAACAAAGCCATCACCTACAGAGAGATGAACCTGGAGAAGGGTTCCCTAAGCAAGCTGGTCCTGGGGCTCTGTTCACAAATACAAACACACCCCACAGAGCCCCAGGACAGCAGCGCAATTAGACCCAATCAAATCATGAGAAAACAAAAAGATAATTACTTGACACATTGGAAAGAATTAACAAAAAAACAGAGCAAACTAGAACGCTATTTGGCCCTAAACAGAGAGTACACAGTGGCAGAATACCTGACCTAAACTTAAGGAAAGCCTTTGACTATGTACAGACTCAGTGAGCATAGCCTTGCCATTGAGAAAGGCCGCCGTAGGCAGACATGGCTCTCAAGAGAAGACAGGCTATGTGCTCACTGCCCACAAAATGAGGTGGAAACTGAGCTGCACTTCCTAACCTCATGTCCAATGTATGACCATATTAGAGACACATATTTCCCCCAGATTACACAGATCCACAAAGAATTCGAAAACAAACACAATTTTGATAAAGTCCCATATCTACTGGGTGAAATACCACAGTGTGCCATCACAGCAGCAATATTTGTGACCTGTTGCCACAAGAAAAGGGCAACCAATGAAGAACAAACACCATTGTATTTACAACATATATTTATGCTTATTTATTTTCCCTTGTGTACCCTTAACCATTTGTACATCGTTGCAACACTGTATATATACGTAATATGACATTTGTAATGTCTTTATTGTTTTGAAACTTCTGTCTGTGTAATGTTTACTGATAATTTTTATTGTTTATTTCACAATTTTGTATATTATCTACCTCACTTGCTTTGGCAATGTTAACACATGTTTCCCATGCCAATAAAGCCCATTGAATTGAATTGAATTGAATTGAATTGAAGAGAGAGAGAGAGAGAGAGAGAGAGAGAGAGAGAGAGAGAGAGAGACAGAGAAAGACAGGGACAGAGAGAGAGAGACAGAGAAAGACAGGGACAGAGAGAGAGAGACAGAGACAGACAGAGAGAGACAGAGACAGAGACACAAAGAGAGAGAGAGAGAGAGAGAGAGAGAGAGAGGGGGGAGGGAGAGAGAGAGAATGACTTACAGCGGCACCAGTGTCTCCAACTGGTCCCGGGTCCCCAGCCTCTCCATCCTCCCCCTTCTCTCCAACGATCCCAGGCTGGCCCACTCCACCAGGCTGGCCAGCAGTGCCCTGTTACAACACAACAGAACCACTTGAACCAACACACTGACAGGAGGACTGAAATAATAAATATTTCATCTACAGGTTTCTTGTGTTGAGGTTGTTTTGTGTGTCTGCTGTTCTCTGTCAGGGTGCTGAGACAGCAGCTGCACCATCATCACTTGGAGAAAATATTGACTGTTGTCTGTGTGTGTGAGTTTCCTCTGTTGATGCGATCTGAGTAACAGAGTGTGGAGTCAGTCTCTCTGTATCTCTGTGTCGGTGTGTGTCATTGTGGAAGTGTGTGCTGGCTGTCTCGACAGAAAAACAGTGAAGGCATCTCTCACTTTGGTAGAGTGCACAAATTGGAACGTGTGAGTGAGTGGAAGACTCTCCTGCCTGCAGTGCAAGCCAGCACTTCTATTTCCCACAGACTCAAAGCTTCTCTTTATCCATTTCTCTCTCACAACATCACCTGCATCAATCCATTTATGGTACGCTCCATCTCTACACCCTTCTATTTCCATGGCACCATATGAATCCGACTTGGGTTCAAATGGTATTCAACATCTTTCAAATGGTGCCTGATTGAGCTTGGATAGGAAACTAGAACCAATGGGATAGTCCCAAAAGTACAAACCATCTAGCACTCCAGGCAAATGCTCAAATAAAGTATGTGGTCTATCAAATTATAATTTGTACCCAGGTCTGATGTGAGGATCTGAATCCGTACCACTGAATCCATACAAGCATTTCACTACACCCACAATAACATCTGCTAAATACGTCTATGTGACCAATACAATTTGATTTGACTTGATTTTTGACTATGTGTGTGTGTGGCGTGGCTTCTTCCCATCTCTCTCTCTCGTGAATAATTGATTGGTGTGAGATGTTGAGAGGTTGGCCATTACTAGAGGTAAATATAACTTCCTCTCAGGGATGATTGTCTAATACTCCTTAATGATTTATAGAGCGGTAAATATAACTCCCTCTGAGGGATTACATTCTAATACCACTTAATAATTCACAGCTCCAAACTGGCAGAGGGTCTGGGAGAGGGAGAGGGGTAGAGGGTAGAGAAGTGTGTGTGCCGTGTGTGAAGCAACAACCCTATTGGTGGGTGTGTTCTGATAGTCGGTAGTGTAGATTTGAGTAGAAGTGAGAGCTGCGCAAAATAGTATACCGTTTTGCAACATAAACCAATCCAATACTGAAGCAAACCCAGTGCATAGAAGGATGGTCAGATAAGGTCAGAAATATACTGTACCTCTCCACCGATGGACCCCTGGGGGCCTCTGGGGCCATGTTGTCCTGGAGGGCCCTGAGGAGAAAATAAATCATTAGCCATTGGCTTGAAACAGCACATACGTGCACAAGTACACGCAGATGCACACGCAGACACAAACACACACACACACACCTCTATCCCAAAGGAAGTAGACTGTGTGACCCACCAGGCAGCTCCTCCCTGGGTACAGTGACTGTGCATGCTAGTCATTCAGTGAGGGCCTGGTGGCTGAGGTCCTGGTGGCTGGTGCAACATATCCCCAGAACAGAACCAGCCTCTATGATCATTACCTCACTGACATGATGCAGACACCACGAGGACAAGCCATTACCCTCAATGACACACAGAAAGGTACTCTCTCTTTCTTTCTCCCTCTCTCTCTTCCTGTCTTTCACCCCCTCTTTCTGTACAGTATCTCCCTCTCTTTCTCTCCATTTATCTCTCTCTCCCTCCCTCTATCGACTCCTTCTCTCTCTCTATAATGAGGAACCTCTAGTTCTCTACAAGAACACATTATCAGGCTAAAGGGGAAATGAGAGCGCTCTAGCCAGTCAGTGTGATGGGATTCCACCCCTCTGTGCACCTCAACATGGACAACAAGCTATTCATCCTAACTGCACTGACTGCTCCCTTCCAGCCCAGAGTTAATGGTTAGCTGTGCTTCACAAACGCTGAAATCCCAACACAGTGAGAGACTGTACACACAGCACTAAGACAGACAGACATACTCCAGACACTACTACATCCACTACAGTAAGCACATATCCTATAATCCTGCTACTGGGGAGCTACACGGGCATTAGAAGCTGCAATCCTGTGACCCACAGCATTCACATGGATGAGGCTTTCCCAGTGAGATCTCTTTCCTCCTTGCCCTGTCTCTCTCACATCCCTCTCCCCATCCCCCCATATCGTTCGTTCCCTCTCATACTCTCTCTCCTCTCCCTCTTTTGTTTTTTGTTTCCGTTTTGACGCCTCCTTCCCCTCTCCCTAATCAGGCTGAGTGTGCTGTGGCGCTGGCTGTGTGTGTAGAATTTTATTTAGCATGTGTTCACGGTCTGTGGCATTCTGAAATGACTGTCACAATAGTAGGAAGATGCTCATTAGACAGGCCCGGCTCAAGCTAATCTGATTAGAAGCTGTCATGCTGCCGTCTTCCTCCTCAAACCACCGCCCTCTCTTTCTCTGACTCTCTCTCCCTCCTTCACTCAACTGACTGACTGATTCTCTCCCTCCTTCACTGGACTGACTCTCTCTCTCTCTCTCTCTCCTTCACTCGACTGACTGACTGATTCTCTCCCTCCTTCACTCGACTGACTGACTCTCTCCCTCCTTCACTCGACTGACTGATTGATTCTCTCCCTCCTTCACTGGACTGACTGACTCTCTCTCTCCCTCCTTCACTCGACTGACTGACTGATTCTCTCCCTCCTTCACTCGACTGACTGACTGACTCTCTCTCTCCCTCCTTCACTCGACTGACTGACTGATTCTCTCCCTCCTTCACTGGACTGACTGACTCTCTCTCCCACCTTCACTGGACTGACTGACTGTCAGACACTGCCTCCAAGAAGGGTTTTACTTTAGTTAGGCTTTATACCACAATGAAGATGAGAGACATGCTTAAGGAATGACCTTTGGTGGGAGAGTACAGTGAGCCTGCCAGGTCAACAATAGGATATAGGGAAAATATGTCATTGTCCAATGGTATGTCCAGTACTCACCATCGTGCCCACGTGTCCACTGTCTCCCTTCTCTCCTGGGAGTCCTGGCATGCCCTGTAAAGACAGAGTATGGTTAGAGGTGCAGTAGTAGGTGCTGTTGATGAGAGATTATACAGTCCACCTGTCAGCTATATGCTGGAGTAGAGAGATGGATGGTACAGTCCACCTGTCAGCTATATGCTGGAGTAGAGAGATGGATGGTACAGTCCAACAGAGGGGTGTCTCGTCTCCTCACCTGTAGTCCAGTGGGTCCTGTGGCCCCCTTGTGGCCTCTCACTCCCTCGTCTCCCTTCGGGCCGTACATCCCCTGCTGGCCCCTCGGCCCCGGCTCCCCATCCACACCCTGAAACACACACAGAGGTCAGTGCTGTACACACATACAGTACACACAAACACACAATAAAGACAGATACATTGAATAGACGTACCGGTAACCCCGGATGGCCGACAGGTCCCTGGATTCCAATAGGTCCTGAAGGGCCCTGGAGAAGAGACCGAGAAAC
This sequence comes from Oncorhynchus tshawytscha, assembly GCF_018296145.1. NCBI lineage: Eukaryota > Metazoa > Chordata > Actinopteri > Salmoniformes > Salmonidae > Oncorhynchus > Oncorhynchus tshawytscha. The sequence continues at coordinate 77,571,596 of NC_056437.1, forward strand.
AGAGATGCTGTTGACAGTATACTACATATCAATCATACACTGCAGGAAAACACTGCTCTGTCGGGAGCTCAAAAAACACAACTACTGTGAAATTGCAGCTGTTGATGGTAGCTGTTTGTGATTGCTTGGCTTCTGAAAGTGTTAGACAGTATTTTGAATAGTTTGATAGAGCTGCCAGGGCTAGGATAAGATGTAGTGCATGAAGATGCACAGTGCATGCTAACTAGACCATGAAGAAAGGCTTATACTGCCTAAAGCTGAGTATAAAAGCTCACATACATTAATATACTGTACAGTTAATTATAACTGCACATAATTACCTCAACGCTCAATTATAAACCCTTTCTCATTTATTGAGTCATTCATTTGAATTATCCTAGTGATAGCAGCTGGTGACGGGAGGATACTGGCCGGTGCTTAATACTGTGATTGGTGATGGCATATCCTGTCAGGTGTGTAATACTTTGACTGGTGATATCATATCCTGTCAGGTGTGCATGCCGCATTCAAAACAACTGGGAACTGGGAAACCCCTGATTTCAGTGCGTTCAAGACAACTGGGAACTCTGGGAAAAAACTAGCTCTGACTTGGAGAAATCATTTTGAAATCATTTTGAACGGTCATCCAAGTCGTATTTCCAAGTCTGAAACTTTACGACCTGTGAGGCTTATTTGATCGAATAGAAGTTTCGTAATGTTTAGGCTGTTACAAATGTACTGATATAAGTGGATGCATTTGGCATTTCGGCAACTTTGAGAAAAACAACTTAGTTGTGGCTGTTGTTCACACTCGTATCTGCCCTCTCATTGGCTAGAATGGTCCCACCTGATATCGCCTTCCTTCAATCATTGAGGACGTATTGTTAGAGTGGTCACTCGGTTATATTGTTAATATTGGTAGTACTGTGGCTGGTGATGTCATATCCTGTCAGGTGTGTAGTACTATGGTTTGTGATGTCATATCCTGCCAGGTGAGTAGTACCAGAGATACTGGATATAACGATGAGATGCTTGTGTCTCCACTCTAACAATGGGATTCGTTGTCCCCAGAGCGGAACGACGGGCTGTCAAGCTCCCACCTATTCCTCTCTTTGGATTGGTGGATACATCTTGTTAACTGAATACTTGTTTGAAACTGAGGTTTGGAATGTGGAACTGGAGACAAGTGGGAGTGGAGTTGCTGGGTGGGGGATAGAATGATGATCAAAGATAAAAGTCAAAAATAAAGCTAGTTTGATCCCCATTTTGACTTGGTGGGAGATCTGCCGGCGTGCCCTTGGGCGGGGCCCTGGTTTCTCCAGTGGGTCACTCTAGACGGGAGATGGTTAGATGACTGAATGTAATGTAAATGTTGAGCGGCTTCACTGCAGGTAGATTGTATGATTTAATATTCAATAAATATTAAATTTAAAAAAGTGTGTCACACTTATAACAACACACTTGTAACAACCTAAGCATTATGAAACGTCTATTAGATCAAATAAGCCTCATGTATCAAAATAGCAATTTATATTTATCTTTCATTGCCCCCCACACAAGAACTCTTCACCTACTTAATAATTAAGGATCTGCTGAAAATGGGCAGTTTTGTGTCAGAAATAGGATCTTCCCCTCCCTCTATCTGGTAGTACTGTGTCTGGTGATGTCATATCCTGTCAGGTGTGTAATACTGTGGCTTGTAAGGCTGAAAGACAGTGTTGTGGTTGAAATCTCTCCAGATGAAGACTCACAGATTCTCCTTTGTCTCCTTTACTGCCCTTCTGGCCTGGTCCTCCTGTCTCGCCCTGTAGACAACACACACACACACACACACACACACACACACACACACACACACACACACACACACAAACACACAAACACACACGTTGCAGAGATATAGAGACACACACAGCAACCCATACACCTCCCACCCACACAACATCAAGGCCAGTAGGTGAATGGACTCCATGGCTAATAAGGACAATAGATCAATTGACTAGCAATAAAACACCCCAGCAGTGCTTCAGGCCTTGAGGGCCAGTAGTTGGATTCTCCTAAGTTGTCCCTCTACAGTGGTATGGTACCTACTGTGCTGTAACTGTGTACAGGTGTAAGTACCTTGTCTCCGTCCTCTCCTGGAGGCCCAGCGGGGCCAGCAGCCCCGGGCAGCCCCACAGGCCCCTGCGCCCCGTCCTGTCCAGCCGGCCCGATGGGCCCCTTCTCTCCCTGGGGAACAAATGGATGATGAACCACCGCCACTATTCTAGTCTCATATTGCACCATGACATATTTATTAATAGATAACACAGAGAGAGTGGAACATGCACACACACACACACACACCCGCACGTAAACATTGATTATTACACATATAGTACAGAGGAACCCACACATGCTGTTTATTTCTCAGTAATGAGCAGTGATGTACATATGTCCATTTAGAAATAGACACTAGCATTGCGTAAGAAAAAAAACGAATAAGGAAATGATCAAAGGTTCTTACTGGCTCGCCCTTTTCTCCCATTGGTCCTCCAGGGCCGACCCCACCAGAGCGTCCGGGCTGACCAATAGCACCAGCCGCTCCAGAAGGCCCTTTCTCCCCAGTGGCACCCTGGGTAATGACACGACGGGGGAACAGAGAGGTAAGAGGACAACGTCACATGATTCACTCTTTCATTTAGTACACTGGTTATGATCTCCATGGTAACAGCCTCCCACTCTACATGTCCTTGTTGGCTATAGACCACATACGGACCAGGATGGGGGATGGAGGTGGAGATTAGGGGTGTAGCATGGGGTAAATGGGAATGAAACAATTGCTACATGATGAAATCCAATTTACCACTGCTCCTGACAGACCGGTGGGTCCTTCTCCTCCTTTCAGTCCAGCAGAGCCCTAGAGAGAGGCAAGCATACAGAGGTGAACCAATCAGAGCCTTCATCACAGGAATTCCAACCAATCAGTTTCCATCCCACTGTCAGAGTATACAGTTATCAGATGGTCCACCATCAGTTAATTCAAGTAAAAGACTTAGGGTCAGTTTCCCAGACCCAGATGAAGCCCACTCTTGGACTAAAAAGCAGCATGGTCAATGGAGAATCTCCATTAAAAAGCCAGGAAACTGGCCTTCAGTGATTTTCACATAAAACACTGGGTGCTATACAACACAGTAGTACTTTACATCAGTGTAGAATGTAAAATGTCAGTAAGATGAAGGTCAGGAGATGTGAGGTGGGTGTGTTACCATGGCTCCAGGGCTGCCCCTGCTCCCTCTGAAGCCTCGGAGCCCAGCGGGGCCACTCTTTCCTGGAGCTCCAGACGGACCCGCGTCTCCCTGGAAACCAAAACAGACAGACAGACAGACAGACAGACAGACATGGAGGATTAGGTCTGAGTCTACCAGTGAGCTGACAACAGGCCTCTTTTTATTTTTTTTAAGGGGTTGATCAGCTTTAATATTGCGGACAGATTGTTGCTTCCATCAATGTAATTGTCTGCATCATTTCCAATTCCCCATATATTTTGGGGGTAAATATATATATCCCTATACAAACATACTGTACATACACATACATACCCATATATATACACTATCGTTCAAAGGGTTGGGGTCACTTAGAAATGTCCTTGTTTTTGAAAAAAATTTAATAATGTCCATTAATATAACATCAAATTGATCAGAAATACCGTTTAGACATGGTGAATGTCTAGACATGGTTAATGTTGTAAATGACTATTGTAGCTGGAAACGGCAGATTCATATATGCACAAAAATACACATACATACTGTATATGCATACATACATATACACACTTTTTTTTAGAATATACCTTTATTATTCCCCGCAAACCCTACCACCCCTCCACCAATTGGAGTAAACTAATAAACAATAACACTTAGGCTTCTACCTTCAGTTTATACATATTATACACATTTTACAGACACAATCTATTTTACAATAGTTATATTTTGTTTGTTTCTAGTACTTCCTCTATTTCTGATCCAGTTTGATTTCTATTTGTAACCTGCTATTTCACAGCAGGCCTCTTATGAGGTGATAAATCACAGAGACCAGTGCAACAGCCACATCAACTGAGAGGAACATCCATATTTTATGAGCGGTAATGTACGGAGCACAGTGAGGTATGAAATGAGGAATTGTTTTCTCCCCTTTATCAGTTTGGAAATTTGTGGGAAGGATAAATCCCTTGAGGTGAGGTGACATACCTCGTTTCTGAGAGGGTCCTGGAGGAGACATGTATGATCTTCTATAGATTGCTTTTATGATGATAATAATGATAGTGTTGAAGATGATGATGGTGGTGGTGAAGTTAATTCACTGAAGATGAACACAACGGACTCACCTTGGGTCCCTCCTTGCCTGCCGCTCCGGGTAAACCCATCTCTCCAGGGGGTCCTGGTGACCCAGGGTGTCCTCTGTCGCCATTAGGCCCAGTCTCACCAGATTTACCCTAACGACAACCACAGAGACAAAACAAGACAGGAGTTCTCATTACCTCACAGCTCTCATTTATTGGTTTGATTGTCATTGTGTCACAAAATAACTACAAATGTAGTTCTAATCACTTGTTGGATAACTCACCTGTGGTCCGATCACACCCATTGGCCCATGTGGACCAGTCTTGCCTTGGAAGCCCTAAGAGAGGAGAGATGACAAGTGAGAAAATAGCAAGTGAAGCCGTGACCCAAAGCTAAGAGCTGAGAGAGAAAGAGCCAGCCTGACAGAGAGAGAGAGAGAGAGAGAGAGAGAGAGAGAGAGAGAGAGAGAGAGAGAAAAAAAGGACACAATGAGCAAGAGAAAGAGAAAGAGAGTTATGGATAGGATTAGTAGTCTTCAGTATGTAGTCCACTCTAGCACTTCAGTAATTCAGCATCCAAGCCACAGCTTTTGTCTTGCTTGTTGTTGTGGTGTTATTCGGGGTCTTGATGAGTGTTGAAATCTATGTCCATATTTGGACAATGGCGAAAAAGTAACTAACAACCACGTAATTCCTGGGTCATCATAGAATCCCAGTTTAACTCACTGGCTCCCCTCGCTGTCCTGGATGACCTGGTAGTCCGTCTTTTCCTGCCGCTCCCTGAAAAATAATTGCACTTTTATTAGCATAGACACACATACACACTAGATAGAGATAAAACAGTACAGACAGACACAACATAAGACTGGAAAGAAAAACAGAGACATGTTAAACAACGCAGGGGCTCCCAAGTGGCTCCTATCACTACAGACCCTGGTTCGTTTCTAGCCTGTATCACAACCGGCCGTGATTGGGATTCCCATAGGGCGGCGCACAATTGGCCCAGCGTCGTCCAGGTTAGGGATTGACAGTAGTCATTGTAAAGAAGAATTTGTTGTTAAAACCTCTTGAAACTAGGCGGCACTATTTTCATTTTTGGAAAAATAATGTTCCCAAAGTAAACAGGCTATTATGTCAGGACAAGATGATAGAATATGCATATAATTAGAAACAGAAAACAGAAAATAGAAAACACTCTAACGTTTCCAAAACTGTAAAAATATTGTCTGTGAGTCTAACAGAACTTATATTGCAGGCGAAAGCCTGAGAAAAATCCAATCAGGAAGTGGCTCATGTTTTGAAAGCTCTGCGTTCCGATGTGAATGGGATATCAACCAGATTCCTTTTTCTACGTATTCCCCAAGGTGTCTACAGCATGTTGACGTAGTTTCACGCCTTTATGTTGAAGAATGAGCGTAAACGACTACATTGCGTAAGTGGCCGACTATTTTTCCTCCCGGTCTTACTGAAAATACAGCTGTTCCGGTTGATATATTATCGAAAAGATATTTGAAAAACACCTTGAGGATTGATTATAACAACGTTTGCCATGTTTTTGTCGATATTATGGAGCTAATTTGGAATATTTTTTGGCGTTGTCGTGACCGGTCGAATTCTCAGCCAAACGTGAAGAACTTACGGAGCTATTTCGGCTACAAAAAATAATCTTTATGGAAAAAAGGAACATTTGCTATCTAACTGGGAGTCTCGTGAGTGAAAACATCCGAAGCTCATCAAAGGTAAACGATTTAATTGAATTGCTTTTCTGATTTCGGTGACCAGGTTGCCTGCTGCTAGCTAGGCATAATGCTATGCTAGGCTATCAATAAACTTACACAAATGCTTGTCTTGCTTTGGCTGTAAAGCATAATTTCAAAATCTGAGATGACAGGGGGATTAACAAAAGGCTAAACTGTGTTTCAATATATTTCAATTGTGATTTCATGAATATGAATATTTTCTAGTAATATTTTTTGTCATTTGCGTTATGCTAATGAGTGTCAGTTGATGACAATTCTCCCGGATCCGGGAGCGGTAGTTCCAAGAGTTAACTGACTTGCATAGTTAAATAAAGGTTAAATAAAATAATGTAAATAAAATACATAAAAGCTGCTTGTCATTTGACACATCACACTTACATTAGGTCCCTTAGGTCCTGCCTCACCGTTCCTTCCCTGTGGTCCTTGGGGTCCCTGTACGATCAACCAGACAACACAAAGACTCAATCCAGTTTATCTTTACCAGTAGGTATCGTACACTGTTATGTATCTGTGAAGCATAATGATGCTTTTTCCTATCAGGGTGTATCATTGAAATATTATCACCCTATGCCAGCTATAATTGGATATGGTATTATTTGATATGGTATTATTAGACATGGAATTATTAGATATGCTATTATTAGATATGCTATTATTAGCTGTGTTATATTATAGCTCAACTCTGGTGTTAATGTGTGTCAGACTGGAGCTTACCTGGTCTCCTGTGGATCCTGGTGGGCCTTCGTGTCCAGAGGTGCCCTGATTGGTGGATCATGTAGAAGGTGGAGGATTGGGATAGAGATAAACAGTTATTGAGTCTGTTGGTCTATTCATTCATTTTATGAAAATATATATTTTTAAACATTGTTAATCATTTCGTTGGTGGTCTTTTGAAAGGACTCCTGAAATAACTGATTTCAGTTTCAAACATGTAGCTGCAGATTGTAAGTATTATCTCTTTGCACCAGATGGCATGGCATTCTGTGCTGAACAGTAACACAACAGCGCCTGTTCCTTCTCTCGTTATGAGACAGCTGTGCACTGGCCTAAACCCACCTTGTCTCCTGACTTTCCTGTTGGTCCTCTTGCTCCTCTACCCCCTCTGGCACCCTATGAAAAAAACAACATCAACATAATCCTTCTTATGACAACAGAACTCATCCATAGGAGAAGGATAAATAATAAGGGGCGAATGAGAGTTCTTATGACGTAAATCAGTGGTCGCCAACTGGTCTGGTTTTATGTAAAGAAAAAAACTAAGATAAAGCCTCGCGTTCTGTCATGAGAATTTTCTATCCCAATGATAATAACTGACAATCAATAGCTCTGACCAATCCCCGAGATCTGTAAGACCATGGGTTTAATAATAATTAGTCAAAGACTCTACTAGCTTATGCAAAAAGATAGTACAGTTTATTCACGAGAACGCTCTGAAGTCCATTATACAAAGACATCCATTTTATAGCTGCGCACATACTTCCACACAAACAGTAGGTATCCTACGCACATACATACACATAAACAGTAGGTGAGTTTTATCCTTCTCCATAGTTCTCACCCCTGTGTATCACTACCTAGCCGACAGTTCCATTCCCCCGAGATTAGGGAAACCTTGAGAAGTCTCAGAGGCCTAGCCAGGTCGGTCCAGTTCAATTGATCACGTTTTTTTTCCTTCGGCACACACATAGAGGTTCAAACCCTAAACTACGCCTTGCTCAGACAGTCTGTGTTTTTCCACTATACAGATACATTGTTTCATCTAATTCTGACTAAAACTACACACATCATCAGATTAGAATTTTATGATTCTAATCATTTTCATACAATTATAAGGCTTCAGAGCGGAATTATTTAATCATTATCTTTCAACATTTAAATTATTTTATCACGTTCCTATTTCTTAAAATGAGTTTAGTGCTGGTGGTAGGTGCACTTGATTCAGCAGCCCTGGTGCAGGAAAGGCAAAGTGTTTCCATTTTGAACCATGTCTGAAGGTAGAACTCCACCTACCCGGCAGGCCCAGAGAGCAAATCAAGTGCACTAATAGGCCTAGCGCTGGCCAATCAGTTCGCTCAAATCACTGTGTCTGCACAGTTTCCTCGCGCCATAGGCTGTCAAAAGAAGCAGCACAGTTGATAATGTGGGATTTCTAAACTTTTAAAACCATGACTAGAGAGCGACTCAACGAATACAGCAAAGGGCTGCTGTTTTTACGAGTAAGTTCATGTTTAAGTTGTTATTCAGGACTTACAACACTTTTATATAAGCCATTAAAAAGCTAACCATCAGATGCAGGCCATGAGTCCAGTAAAATAAATGATTATAAATGATGAAAGGATTATGCTCACTCAGCTGTGTCTCACAAGTAATATGACAAATGATCTACTGCCAATGTGATCATATACCTACAATTTAGAAATATAATTTCTAAATAGTCTGAGAAGAACAACATTGGTAGGGCAATTCAAGAATAGTGATAAGATATTGGGCCTATAGCCTACTGCACAAACCTCATTGCTACAGAACTGTTTAATTGGTTAATGTTGCATAGGCTTTTTTTTAAAGTCATGTTTATTTTGTTATCTGAGCGGTAGATCTCGGCTTGCATTTTGACTAAGAAAGTGATCTTGACTCAGAAAAGGTTGATGACGACTGATTGTAAATGAATGGTGTGCAATGTCAGTTGGTGAGAAACCGTGACTCACACCTCACCATAGGCCCAATGCAATAGAGATCAATAGACTTAGATGCTGTAAGACCCGAGGAGAAATCTAACTCACATTAGGACCTCTCTGACCCCCAGTTCCTGCTTGACCAGATGGACCCTGCAGAAGAGAAATCCAGCATTATTACGATCACTTCAGTTGTCTATCAGTGAAAACAGTACAGGCAAGTTCACCAATCTTTGGCTGGTTAGAGGAGAATTACAGTAGAGGGTAAAATGCGGTTCAATATGGTTCAATACAGTTCAGTATGGTTCAATACAGGTCCTATGGTTCTCACCCGTCTTCCTTTATCTCCCAGAACCCCGGCAGAACCAGGGAACCCCACAGATCCCTGGAGAACACACACAGAGGTTAACCATCTACAGCCTTACATTAATCATGCATCAACCACAACATTTAATCAACTAATAATTAACCACAGTATCGAATTAAGCAAAATCTAATCCATAAGTCAAACACACTGCCTTAAATACGCCATTAATCAACCTGCTAATGAATTGTTGTCACTAATGAACTATTAATAAAATACCTATTTTTAAATCAGCCATTTATCATGCTTTATTTTTTATTTGACAGCAATGAGCTGAGCCAAAGAAATACACATTTCTTTGTGTTTCTAAGTTTTAACGTAAAACAAAGTTTTAAAGCTCTTAATTGGATTTCACCTTGGGCCCCTGTCTTCCTGGGTATCCTGGCAACCCTGGGACACCCAGTTTACCCTGAGGAAGGAGAGACAGAGCGAAAGAGAGACAGAGAGAGAGAGAGAGATTAACAGAAAAAGAGGAGTGGAATCATTATGGTTGACTTGGCAACATTGCCAAAAACAAAGTGCATAATGTATGCAAATACTGTATGACATGGTTTTGCAGGGTGTTCATGTGATTACATGTACTGTAGCCGACACACTGAACACGCATATATCCATACATCTGCATAATCCCAATAACTCATACATATTGCATAACCAGACACATACAGTATATGTTACTAGTGAAATAATGTTCCTGTACCTTCTCTCCAGCTATGCCAGCACCTCCAACCTCTCCTAGGGGTCCCGACTGGCCCTTAGGCCCCTCTGGCCCATCCTCTCCATGACCTCCGGTGACCCCGTTCTCACCCTACACACACACACACACACACACACACACACACACACACACACACACACACACACACACACACACACACACACAGATAGATAGATAGAGAGAGAGAGAAAGAGACAGAGAAAGAGAGAAAGAGAGAGAGAGAGAGCGAGAGAGGGAGAGAGGGAGAGTGGGAGAGAGAGAGAGACAGAGACAAAAAGAGAGAGCGATAGAGAGAGACAGAGAGAGAGGGAGAGCGAGAGGGACAGAGAGAGAGAGAGAGAGAAAGAGAGAGAGAGAGAGAGAGAGAGAGAGAGAGAGAGAGAGAGAGAGAGAGAGAGAGAGAGAGGGATAGAAAGAAAGAGAAGACAGAAGACAGAAAAGCAGGTCAGACTAACTGAGATCTCATCTCATTCTACATAAAATACCTTATTTGTTCATAATGAGAGACAGCTCTGATCTGAAGTGTGTGTTAGTCTGGCGTGGGTACACTCTCACCCCGTCTCCCTTGAGGCCCATGTCACCTTTGAACCCGGGGAAGCCATCTTCACCCTGCAATGTGAAGAGGAGAAGAAGACAGTGATTTCAAATGATTCATGGTGATTCATGAATCACAGTACCGAGATCTGGCAGGTGTCTGATCTATTAGATCTCTATGGGGGATGTCATAATAAACCATGAAGTAGAAATGAGATGCCTTTACGGTATCTGACAGTGAGACAACTGGTACTTTGACTGTGAGTAATCACACCTATTCTTCTAGTTTTACAGCACAATTACTGTGAAAATGACTATTTTCTCACCTTTTCTCCTTTACTCCCCTTCAGACCTCTCACTCCATCAGCTCCCTGTGAAACAGACATTCAAATACAAATAGAATCAGAACAGGCCACAATATCACTGATAATCACCATTCAAGACGATACTGTACTACAGTACCGTATTCAGAAGTAAATAAAAGTACTATCAACAGCATGCATGGGCTGTCACTAAACCATGTTTTTATTGTATTTTACTGCCACAACTATTGTAAGAAACACCGTGATTTGACAATGGAGAAGGACTTATGAATGACTATTGATTTGCTCTTAACCTGTCATTGCCCTGCTATTGACCAGTTATTGACCATCTATTAACGATTGCAGACGAAGTCAGCTTGCGCCTTAACAACAGTGACCTAGAGGTGGAATACTGGTGGTGTGAATATTACTTTGAGTGAGCAAGCAGCCATGATGCAACACCCCAACCTTTCCTCGCAAGATACAATTTGAATTCCATGTGCATACACTAAATTCACACACACGCATATACACGAGTACACACACCCACACGCTCACACACACAAAACACCCATGCCCACCATCCCACCCCCCACACACATAAACACCTTCCTCTCTTATCCAACATTGTAATTTCTACTGTCCATCAAACGTTATTCCCACTGTCATTAGATCTCCTTCGGGGGAATACACCTGCTCTCTCTGAACCTGTCAACTGTCAATCACACACTCACACACACTCCACAACATGTCCATCACAGGTAGAGAGATTGAAATGTCTGAGGGAATGGCTATCTCTCTCACCATTGTACCTTTGAGGACATTTCAACCGTGACCATTACATAGCATCTGACTCACCTTGACACCGCGAGTCCCTGGATAACCAACAGGCCCTTGGGTTCCAGGCAAACCCTGTACGACAAAACAACATCAGGATTCATCTGTCTGAAGAGCACTATCCATTATACAGATGCTAGTGAGCAATTGTGTTGGGCTAATGTAGTCAAATCACACAATGGCAATGAGTGCTTTTGACTGGACAATGACGATGAGTGTACTTTATGATCAATACCATACCGCTGATGAGCGGAGTGGATTGATGTGACTGCGCAATGACGATGACATTGTGAAAATACAATGTTGAAAAGGATGAGTCAACGGGAGTGAGCGTACAATGATGATGATGATGATGATGATGACAGTGAGCTAACGTGGACAAACATGATTGGAGTGGAAGGGAGTGTCCGATGGCAACGCATTAAACGAATGTGAGGTGAGAATTGTGATGAGTGAACGTGATTGGATAATATGGACGTTTATATGACAGCACAGTGGTATGATGACCCAGGCAGGTCTAACGGGCTGTACTGTAACTCACATTGAGCCCCTTCTCTCCTGGAGGGCCTTCTCTTCCTGGATGGCCCTGCACACATTGAACAGACATAGCATATTAGAAGTCTTATTGTAAGACATTATAAAGGCTCACACATGTTTATAACAAGTAATACAGAATTGTACCAGCCGGCGGTACCTTACTATTATAACTATCCACAGATCTCCAAGTCTGTTTTTAGAACCAATCAATGGAGCTTGATGGACAGTGCAAAGCAAAGGGAATACAGCACAACGTATAGGGGGACTTGGAGGGTGCTGTGTCTGCAGAACACGACAGTACACACGAAACATAAGCCCTGTTTCCTGTTACGTAAAGCCATGTGGATGGACGTTTAGCTAAGGCCTTTTGTAAACACATCCTTCATTCGACAGAGCTAATTGAAATGCTGCGTTGGAGAACTTTCCTAATGCCTTCTGTTCTCCCCTGCTGGTGGAGAAGAGGTATTGCACCCTGGTAAGGTCAACGCTATCGGTGCTGCTGAGGAAGAATCAGATGGATGTACTTACAGTTGGGCCATCGATACCAGAGAGTCCCTGCAGCCCACCGTACCCCTGGGGACCCTGTGGGGGACAGAGACAGGTCCTGAGTGGTGAAACTTACTGTATATACAAATCAATCTGAAGGGTAACAACCAGACTACAACAATGTGATACAGGGTATACTGTATGTGTTTTTGACTATGATTAGCCTCTAGTGCAGCCATACTCAACCGGCGGCTACCGACTTTAAAAATAAATAATTTAAAAAACTTGGGCTTTCAATTTATTAATGTGGTTGAGAGTTGTAACAGTAGAATGCACAAGGTGCATTTTTTACATGTGGTAGAGTATGGGAAGTTGTCCTCTTGTTATGTCATTCACTGACAGACATTAGAGAGCTATTTCTAACATGTCAGTAATGTATAGTTGATCAACTAGCCCATGTTAGCTAGGTAGGTATGTTAGGCTAACCCGCTATCTAAATCTTGTAGTTATCTTGGACAGATTATATGCCCATGGGGAGCCCATTGATTTTGTTGACTCAATGATTTTGTTGACACAAAATTGAAGGAAATGAGCTTAAAACTACACAATTTTCTCTCCACTCCATGACAAAATGTGTAGAAGAATTGTAGGGAAATTTAGTTAAAAACGGCTAAATGTTCTTTCTGCCAACAAGAGGAGAGTGAACAGTCTGGGGTCATGTGGGTCACGAGGTGGGGGTTTGTTACTACGCCGATGAAGACAATATCCATCCGGACCTTTACCACCTAGGAAATAGTAGTTGAGTAGCCCTGCTATAGTGTGAGGAGGCTGTGGTGTGTGATAGCACAGCACTGACTCCCTGCCTGCCAGTGTATGTGTTCCAGTTTGTGTTTCCTGGATATTCATTTCCTGTCATGTGTCCTCTGTAATCTGAATGGGAGTCAGGAGTGGCTGGTACTGAGTCACAACGTTCATGGCCAGCCTCCCCTGGGGGCGGAGCTGATAGCGGTCACAAGATCAGGTCTTTAAATCTGATAGGAAGAGAGATGCACAGTGCCTACCTTCTCTCCTGGCAGGCCGATGGGACCCTGAGAACCAGGAAGGCCCTGGACCAGAACAAAGCATTAATCAGGTTAATGTGTGTGTGCATGTGTGTGTGAGGGAGAGAGAGAGAGAGAGAGAGAGAGAGAGAGAGAGAGAGAGAAGATAAAGAGAGAGTAGAAAGAGAGAGACATAAGGGAGTGTTGAGACTGTGTTTTTTATGGATGATGTTTTTGACAACATGTTGTTGTGTGTTGACATTGTGTGAGGTTGTGGGTTACCTGTAATCCAGGATTTCCTTGTTGACCGCTGGGCCCTGTCTCTCCAGGTGGCCCCTGAGACAAAACAACAAGAAGCGTCACACACACTTTGTCTTCACACAACCCTGGTCACATGGTCAGAGCCCCACATGCCACTGTGGTCAATGCTTTTTTAGCTGTGTTTACTTTAATGAATGAAAGTCACTCACATTCCACAGGTCTGATTGTGTTTCTAAACACCATCTTTAGAAAGCTTGTATTCACCCATTATAATCATCATGGATCAACTGTTGTCATTTTGAGTCCAAAGTTAAGTTTAAAATACTGACCAGGTTGCCCTTTGACCCTTGAACTCCATCCACACCCGTAATACCCTGAAAGAGAAAGACAGCTAATCAGATTTAACTGTATTCAATGTTATCTATTAATATCAGACTGGTTTGAAGGGTGGTAAATTGCCCATTGAACAGCATTAAGTTGAAGGTTGGATGTTGACTTACTGGCTGCCCAGGTGGCCCAGGTGACCCTCTGGGTCCGACAAGTCCTCTGGTACCCTAGAGTCAAACACAGCACACTGATCAATACTGTATCAGGTTCATATAAGCTCATGTATATTTATATGCATCCTCAAATTATGACAAATACAGGTACAGTATACAGTACCAGTCAAAGGCTTGGGCACACCTACACATTCAAGGGGTTTTCATTGTTTTTACTAAATTCTACATTGTAGAATAATAGTGAAGACATCAACACTTTGAAATAGCACAGATGGAATCATGTAGTTACCAAAAAAGTGTTTAAACAAATAAAAATAAGTTTGATATTTGAGATTCTTCAAAGTAGCCACCCTTTGCCTTGATGACAGCTTTGCACACTCTTGGTATTCTCTCAACCAGCTTCACCTGGAATGCTTTTCCAACAGTCTTGATGGAGTTCCCAAATATTCTATGCACTTCTTGGCTGCTTTTCCTTCACTCACTTTTCCTTCACTTCACCCAAACCATCTCAATTGGGTTGAGGTCAGGTGACTGCTACCATGTTGTGTTGCTACCATGTTGTTGTCAGTGTTGTGTTGTCTCTCTTGTTGTGATATGTGTTTTGTCCTATATTTATATATATATATATATATATATATATTTTTTTTTTTTTTTAATCCCAGCCCCCATCCCCACAGCAGGAATTTTGCCTTTTGGTCTTCCGTCATTGTAAATAAGAATTTGTTAGTTTAAATAAAATCCAATAAATAAATCAATTGTGGAGGCCAGGTCATCTGATGAAGCACTCCATCACTCTCCTTCTTCGTCAAATAGCCTTTATCAAATAAAATAAAATTTTATTTGTCACATGCGCCGAATACAACAGGTAGACCTTACAGTGAAATGCTTACTTACATGTCCTTAATTACCAAAAATGCAGTTTTAAGAAAAAAATAAATGTTTAAGTAAGAGATAAGAATAACAAATCATTAAAGAGCAGCAGTATATAATGATAGCGGGGCTATATACAGGGGGTACCGGTACAGAGTCAATGTGCGGGGGCACCGGTGTCGAGGTAACTGAGGTAATATGCACATGTAGGCAGAGTTATTAAAGTGCATAGATAATAACAGAGAGTAGCAGCAGCATAGAATAGGGGGGTAGCCATATGATTAGCTGTTCAGGAGTCTTATGGCTTGGGGATAGAAGCTGTTTAGAAGCCTCTTGGTCCTAGACTTGGCGCTCCAGTACCGCTTGTCGTGCGGTAGCAGAGAGAACAGTCTATGACTAGGGTGGCTGGAGTCTTCGACAATTCATAGGGCCTTCCTCTGATATCACCTGGTATAGAAGTCCTGGAAGGCAGGAAGCTTGGCCCCAGTGATGTACTGGGCCGTACGCACTACCCTCTGTAGTGTCTTGCGGTCAGAGGCCGAGAAGTTGCCATACCAGGCAGTGATGCAACCTGTCAGGATGCTCTCGATGGTGCAGCTGTAAAACATTTTGAGGATCTGAGGACCAATGCCAAATCTTTTCAGTCTCCTGAGAGGGAATAGGTTTTGTCATGCCCTCTTCACGACTGTCTTGGTGTGCTTGGCCCATGTTAGTTTGTTGGGAATTTGGACGCGAAGGAACTTGAAGCTCTCAACCTGCTCCACTACAGCCCCATTGATAAGAATGGGGGCGTGCTCAGTCCTCCTTTTCCTGAAGTCCACAATAATCTCCTTTGTCTTGATTACGTTGAGGCAGAGGTTGTTGTCCTTGCACCACATGGTCAGGTCTCTGACCTCCTCCCTATAAGCTGTCTCATCGTTGTCGGTGATCAGGCCTACCACTGTTGTGTCATCAGCAAACTTAATGATGGTGTTGGAGTCGTGACTGGACGTGCAGTCATGAATGAACAGGGAGCACAGGAGGGGACTGAGCATGTTGAGGATTGAGGATCAGCGTGTTGAGGATAAGTGTGGCGGATGCGTTGTTACCTACACTTACCATCTGGGGGCGGCGCGTCAGGAAGTCCAGGATCCAGTTGCAGAGGGAGGTGTTTACTCCCAGGGTCCTTAGCTTAGCGATGAACATTGAGGGCACTATGGTGTTGAACGCAGAGCTGTAGTCAATGAATAGCATTCTCACGTAGGTGTTCCGTTTGTCCAGGTGTGAAAGGGCAGTGTGGAGTGCAATAGAGACTGCATCATCTGTGGATCTGTTGGTGCGGTATGCAAATTGGAGTGGGTCTAGGGTTTCTGGGATAATGGTGTTGATGTGAGCCATGACCAGCCTTTCAAAGCATTTCATGCCTACAGACGTGAGTGCTACGGGTCGGAAGTCATTTAGGCAGGTGACACAGCCTGAAGGTGTGTTGGGTCATTGTCCTGTTGAAAAACAAATGATAGTCCCACTAAGCGCAAACCAGATGGGATGGCGTGTCACTGCAGAATGCTGTGGTAGCCATGTTGGTTGTGTGCCTTGAATTCTAAATCAATCACAAACAGTGTCACCAGCAAAGCACTCCCACACCACCACACTTCATGGTGGGAACCACACATACAGAGATAATCTGTTCACCTACTCTGCATCTCACAAAGACACGGCGGTTGCAACCAAAAATCTCAAATTTGGGCTCATCAGACCAAAAAACAGGTTTCCACCGGTCTTGTTCATTGCTCGTGTTTCTTGGCCCAAGCAAGTGTCTTCTTATTATTGGTGTCCTTTAGTAGTGGTTTCTTTGCAGCAATTCAACCATGGAGGTCTCCTCTGAACAGTTGATGTTGAGATGTGTTTGTTACTTGAACTCTGTGAAGCATTTATTTGGGCTGCAATTTCTGAGGCTGGTAACTCTATTGAACTCATCCTCTGCAGCAGAGGTAACTCTGGGTCTTCCATTCCTGTGGCAGTCCTCATGAGATCTAGTTTCATCATAGCGCTTGATGATTTTTGTGACTGCACTTGAAGAAACTTTCAAATTTATTGAAATGTTCAGGATTGACTGACCTTCATGTCTTAAGGTAATGATGGACTGTCATTTCTCTTTGCTTATTTAAGCTGTTCTTGCCAGAATATGGACTTGGTCTTTTACCAAACAGGGCTGTCTTATGTATACCAACCCTACCTTGTCACAACACAACTGATTGGCTCAAATGCATTAAGAAGGAAAGAAATTCCACAAATGAACTTTTAACAAGGCACACATGTTAATTGAAATGCATTCCAGGTGACTACATCATAAAGCTGGTTGAGAGAATACCAAGAGTGTGCAAAGCTGTCATCAAGGCAAAGGGTGGCTACTTTAAAGAATCTCAAATATCAAATATATTTTGATTTGTTCAACACTTTTTTGGTTACTACATGATTCCATGTGTGATTTCATAGTTTTGATGTCTTCACTATTATTCTACAATGTAAAACATTTGAAAAATAAAGAAAACCCTTGAATGAGTAGCTGTGTCCAAACGTTTGACTAATACTGTATATACAGTATATATGTGTGTGTTTCTGTGTGCTCATCATGCATTTGTGTGTGTGTGTTTGAGAAATATTGTAAGTATGTTTGAGTGTGTGTGTCTGTGTGTGAGTGTCTGAGGAAGAGCGAGTTAATGAGCCTGTGCGCATATGGGCAAGTGTGTATTTGTGTGAGAGTGAGTGTGTGTGTCTGTGAGGAGAGATGAAGCGGGTTGGGGGGTGTCTCTGCGTGTGTTGTTTTTGTCAGCATCGCTCTTTGTACCTCGGCCAAGCCACCTGTTCCAAAGCCACATCTGTGATCTCCCTTGAAGTGATTGATATGGAAATATAATCATTCAGGCCAGGATTTCATCTCTACCATCTCGCTCTCCCTTTCCCTTACTCTCTAACTCGCTCTTATCTCATTCACCACCCACTGAATTCCTCTCTTACATTTATCTCCCTCCCTCTCTCCCCCTTCCCTCCTCACTTCCCCTCTCTCTCTCATCCAAACCCCCAGCTCCTCTATTTCCCTGAGTCTCTGTAGTTAAGGGCTCAGATACACCAATAGCGTTTGCCTGCAGGGTGTACTGTAGTTGCGAACTGATTGCAAACCGATTTTACATGTAGAATCACGGAAAATGACATTTTCGCACAATTCTGACTCAGACGGCCTCAACAGCATGATCCACATCCACATAGATCCACATTCAGCGTGAGCCTTAACATAGCCCTCCTAACATGTCTAATGCAGTCCTCTATTTCTTTGGTTGCTGGGTGATCCATTTAGAGAGGCAGAGCCCCACTGGACCTCCTCCTCACCTGCTGGGATAAAGATGGAGTGTGAATCAGCCTGGGCATACTGCGGTCATAGAGCCGCCTGTGGGGAGGAGGAACGTGTGTGTGTGTGTGTGTGTGTCTGTGTCTGTGTGTGTGTGTGTGTCTGTGTGTGTGTGTGTGTGTGTGTGTGTCTGTGTCTGTGTGTGTGTGTGTGTGACGTGGTTACTCACAGGTTCACCGGGCTGTCCACTCGGCCCTACGGGTCCATCTAAACCCTAAAAAATGACATGAGAAAGAGTCAACAGAGAGAGCATACTGTCCTCTCTTCATGTGCCTATCTGTCCTATTAAAGAAATCAGTTGACTGACAGATATATCTACGTAATACATCACACCCATCCTCTATCCCCCCTTTCACATAACTAACATGCCTTGCCCTGACCACAATTCATCATCAATAGCCGAAAATGTATAGAATATCAAATTCATCAATAGCCCGAAAATCAATAGTCTGAAATTAATTTATAATCTTCACTGGATTTTAATCATTGATATTTGCATTGCTTGTTGTTGAGTGAACAAAAGCCAGAACGACAGAGAAGTCTCAAAAATTCAACGTTTTTCATTTTCATCTCAATGGTGAGTGTGTAACTGATGTGAAATGGCTAGCTAGTTAGCGGTTGTGAGCGCTAATAGCGTTTCAATCTGTGACGTCACTCGCTTTGAGACCTTGAAGTAGTGGTTCCCCTTGCTCTGCAAGGGCCGCGACTTTTGTGGAGCGATGGGTAATGATCCTTCGTGGGTGTCAGTTACATTGATGTGTGCAGAGGGTCGGACTAAAGTTACACTGTTACACTGATGCTGTTGACCCAGATCACTGGTTGCTGCGGAAAAGGAGGAGGTCAAAAGGGGGGTGAGTGTAACCGATGTGAAATGGCTAGCTAGTTAGCTATGGTGCGCGCTAATCGTGTTTCAGTTGGTGGTGTCACTCGCTTTGAGACCTTGAAGTAGTTGTTCCCCTTGCTCTGCAAGGGCCGCGGCTCTTGTGGAGCGATGGGTAAACGATGCTTCGTGGGTG
Organism: Oncorhynchus tshawytscha; assembly: GCF_018296145.1. Classification (NCBI taxonomy): domain Eukaryota; kingdom Metazoa; phylum Chordata; class Actinopteri; order Salmoniformes; family Salmonidae; genus Oncorhynchus; species Oncorhynchus tshawytscha. The sequence goes on from NC_056437.1 coordinate 77,591,181, forward strand.
CCAGTTGTTGATGTGTGCAGAGGGTCCCTGGTTCGGGGTCGGACTAAAGTTATACTGTTACAAGTGCTTTGATCTGGGTGCTTTGCTCAACTGTGGTAATGTCGGAAGATGTCCTCTACCGATCATGGTGATGGCGTCCTTCACTTTTACCTTGCCTCGTGGAAAAGGGGTTTCAACTGGATCCACATGTATAACATAATACATTTGACATTTTTGTCATTTAGCTCCTGTCCAGAGTTACATTAGTGAGTGCATACGTTTTTGTACTTTTCGTATAATATGTATGTACGTATATTATACAGAATGGTATGTGACTCTGGTTTCAACATACAGCTCACATAGAAATGGAATTCAAATTCTGTGTCTGCCCATGGGGTCCATGTTTCCTGGACTTTGCTGAAGGGGATGCTGGGTATAGTTACTTTGCTGAAGGGGATGTTGGGTATGGTTACTTTGCTGAAGGGGATGTTGGGTGTGGCTACTTTGCTGAAGGGGATGTTTGGTATGGTTACCTTGCTGAAGGGGAAGTTGGGTATGGTTACTTTGCTGAAGGGGATGCTGGGTGTGGTTACTTTGCTGAAGGGGATGTTGGGTATGGTTACTTTGCTGAAGGGGATGCTGGGTATGGTTACTTTGCTGAAGGGGATGCTGGGTATGGTTACTTTGCTGAAGGGGATGTTGGGTATGGTTACTTTGCTGAAGGGGATGTTGGGTGTGGTTACTTTGCTGAAGGGGATGCTGGGTATGGTTACTTTGCTGAAGGGGATGCTGGGTATGGTTACTTTGCTGAAGGGGATGTTGGGTGTGGTTACTTTGCTGAAGGGGATGCTGGGTATGGTTACTTTGCTGAAGGGGATGTTTGGTATAGTTACTTTGCTGAAGGGGATGTTGGGTATGGTTACTTTGCAGAAGGGGATGTTGGGTATGGTTACTTTGCAGAAGGGGATGTTGGGTATGGTTACTTTGCTGAAGGGGATGCTGGGTGTGGCTACTTTGCTGAAGGGGATGCTGGGTGTGGCTACTTTGCTGAAGGGGATGCTGGGTGTGGCTACTTTGCTGAAGGGGATGCTGGGTGTGGCTACTTTGCTGAAGGGGTTGATGGGTATGGTTACTTTGCTGAAGGGGTTGATGGGTATGGTTACTTTGCTGAAGGGGTTGATGGGTATGGTTACTTTGCTGAAGGGGTTGATGGGTATGGTTACTTTGCTGAAGGGGATGTTGGGTATGGTTACTTTGCTGAAGGGGATGTTGGATATGGTTACTTTGCTGAAGGGGATGTTGGATATAGTTACTTTGCTGAAGGATTTTGGGTATGGTTACTTTGCTGAAGGGGATGCTGGGTGTGGTTACTTTGCTGAAGGGGATGCTGGGTGTGGCTACTTTGCTGAAGGGGATGCTGGGTATGGTTACTTTGATGAAGGGGATGCTGGGTATGGTTACTTTGCTGAAGGGGATGCTGGGTTTGGTTACTTTGCTGAAGGGGATGTTGGGTATGGTTACTTTGCTGAAGGGGTTGATGGGTATGGTTACTTTGCTGAAGGGGTTGATGGGTATGGTTACTTTGCTGAAGGGGTTGATGGGTATGGTTACTTTGCTGAAGGGGATGTTGGGTATGGTTACTTTGCTGAAGGGGATGTTGGATATGGTTACTTTGCTGAAGGGGATGTTGGATATAGTTACTTTGCTGAAGGGGATTTTGGGTATGGTTACTTTGCTGAAGGGGATGCTGGGTGTGGTTACTTTGCTGAAGGGGATGCTGGGTGTGGCTACTTTGCTGAAGGGGATGCTGGGTATGGTTACTTTGATGAAGGGGATGCTGGGTATGGTTACTTTGCTGAAGGGGATGCTGGGTTTGGTTACTTTGCTGAAGGGGATGTTGGGTATGGTTACTTTGCTGAATGGGATGTTGGGTATGGCTACTTTGCTGAATGGGATGTTGGGTATGGCTACTTTGCTGAAGGGGATGTTGGGTATGGTTACTTTGCTGAAGGGGATGCTGGGTGTGGTTACTTTGCTGAAGTGGATGCTGGTATGGTTACTTTGCTGAAGGGGATGTTGGGTATGGTTACTTTGCTGAAGGGGTTGTTGGGTATGGTTACTTTACTGAAGGGGATGGTGGGTATGGTTACTTTGCTGAAGGGGATGCTGGGTGTGGTTACTTTGCTGAAGGGGATGCTGGGTATGGTTACTTTGCTGAAGGGGATGTTGGGTATGGTTATTTTGCTGAAGGGGATTTTGGGTATGGTTACTTTGCTGAAGGGGATGCTGGGTGTGGCTACTTTGCTGAAGGGGATGCTGGGTGGGGTTACTTTGCTGAAGGGGATGCTGGGTGGGGTTACTTTGCTGAAGGGGATGCTGGGTAGAGTTACTTTGCTGAAGGGGATGTTGGGTATGGTTACTTTGCTGAAGGGGTGCTGGGTGTGGCTACTTTGCTGAAGGGGATGTTGGGTATGGTTGCTTTGCTGAAGGGGGTGCTGGGTGTGGCTACTTTGCTGAAGGGGATGCTGGGTGTGGCTACTTTGCTGAAGGGGTTGATGGGTATGGTTACTTTGCTGAAGGGGATGTTGGGTATGGTTACTTTGCTGAAGGGGATGTTGGGTATGGTTACTTTGCTGAAGGGGATGTTGGATATGGTTTCTTTGCTGAAGGGGATGCTGGGTATGGTTACTTTGCTGAAGGGGTTGTTGGGTACGGTTACTTTACTGAAGGGGATGTTGGGTATGGTTACTTTGCTGAAGGGGATGCTGGGTATGGTTACTTTGCTGAAGGGGATGCTGGGTAGAGTTACTTTGCTGAAGGGGATGCTGGGTATGGTTACTTTGCTGAAGGGGATGCTGGGTGTGGCTACTTTGCTGAAGGGGATGTTGGGTGTGGTTACCTTGCTGAAGGGGATGTTGGGTATGGTTACTTTGCTGAAGGGGATGTTGGGTATGGTTACTTTGCTGAAGGGGGTGCTGGGTGTGGCTACTTTGCTGAAGGGGATGCTGGGTGTGGCTACTTTGCTGATGGGTGTGGTTACTTTGCTGAAGGGGATGTTGGGTATGGTTACTTTGCTGAAGGGGATGTTGGGTATGGTTACTTTGCTGAAGGGGTTGTTTTGGTACGGTTACTTTACTGAAGGGGATATTGGGTACGGTTACTTTGCTGAAGGGGATGCTGGGTATGGTTACTTTGCTGAAGGGGATGCTGGGTTTGGTTACTTTGCTGAAGGGGATGTTGGGTATGGTTACTTTGCTGAATGGGATGTTGGGTATGGCTACTTTGCTGAAGGGGATGTTGGGTATGGTTACCTTGCTGAAGGGGATGTTGGGTATGGTTACTTTGCTGAAGGGGATGCTGGGTAAGGTTACTTTGCTGAAGGGGATGCTGGGTGTGGTTACTTTGCTGAATGGGATGCTGGGTATGGTTACTTTGCGGAAGGGGATGCTGGGTATGGTTACTTTGCTGAAGGGGTTGTTGGGTGTGGTTACTTTGCTGAAGGGGATGCTGGGTGTGGTTACTTTGCTGAAGGGGATGCTGGGTGTGGTTACTTTGCTGAAGGGGATGCTGGTTGTGGTTACTTTGCTGAAAGGGGGTTACTTTGCTGAAGGGGATGCTGGGTGTGGTTACTTTGCTGAAGGGGATGTTGGGTATGGTTACTTTGCTGAAGGGGATGTTGGGTATGGTTACTTTGCTGAAGGGGATGTTGGGTATGGTTACTTTGCTGAAGGGGATGCTTGTGGTTACTTTGCTGAAGGGGATGCTGGGTATGGTTACTTTGCTGAAGGGGATGCTGGGTGTGGTTACTGAAGGGGATGCTGGGTATGGTTACTTTGCTGAAGGGGATGGTAAGGTTACTTTGCTGAAGGGGTTGTTGGGTGTGGTTACTTTGCTGAAGGGGATGCTGGGTGTGGTTACTTTGCTGAAGGGGATGCTGGGGGTTACTTTGCTGAAGGGGATGCTGGGTGTGGTTACTTTGCTGAAGGGGATGCTGGGTGTGGTTACTTTGCTGAAGGGGATGCTGGGTGTGGTTACTTTGCTGAAGGGGATGTTGGGTATGGTTACTTTGCTGAAGGGGATGCTGGGTATGGTTACTTTGCTGAAGGGGATGCTGGGTATGGTTACTTTGCTGAAGGGGATGCGGGGTATGGTTACTTTGCTGGTATGGTTACTTTGCTGAAGGGGGACTCTGGGTGTGGTTACTTTGCTGAAGGGGTTGTTGGGTATGGTTACTTTGCTGAAGGGGATGCTGGGACTTTGCTGAAGGGGATGTATGGTATGGTTACTTTGCTGAAGGGGATGTTGGGGGTTACTTTGCTAAAGGGGATGTTGGGTATGGTTACTTTGCTGAAGGGGATGCTGGGTTTGGTTACTTTGCTGAAGGGGATGCTGGGTATGGTTACTTTGCTGATGGGGATGTTGGGTATGGTTACTTTGCTGAAGGGGATGCTGGGTGTGGTTACTTTGGTTACTTTGCTGAAGGGATGCTGGGTTTGGTTACTTTGCTGAAGGGGATGTTGGGTATGGTTACTTTGCTGAATGGGATGTTGGGTATGGCTACTTTGCTGAAGGGGATGTTGGGTATGGTTACCTTGCTGAAGGGGATGTTGGGTATGGTTACTTTGCTGAAGGGGATGCTGGGATGGTTACTTTGCTGAAGGGGATGCTGGGTGTGGTTACTTTGCGGAATGGGATGCTGGGTATGGTTACTTTGCGGAAGGGGATGCTGGGTATGGTTACTTTGCTGAAGGGGTTGCTGGGCTGAAGGGGATGCTGGGGTGGTTACTTTGCTGAAGGGGATGCTGGGTGTGGTTACTTTGCTGAAGGGGATGCTGGGTGTGGTTACTTTGCTGAAGGGGATGCTGGGTGTGGTTACTTTGCTGAAGGGATGCTGGGTGTGGTTACTTTGCTGAAGGGGATGTTGGGTATGGTTACTTTGCTGAAGGGGATGTTGGGTATGGTTACTTTGCTGAAGGGGATGCTGGGTGGGACTTTGCTGAAGGGGATGCTGGGTATGGTTACTTTGCTGAAGGGGATGCTGGGTATGGTTACTTTGCGGAAGGGGATGCTGGGTATGGTTACTTTGCGGAAGGGGATGCTGGGTAAGGTTACTTTGCTGAAGGGTTGTTGTTGGTTACTTTGCTGAAGGGGATGCTGGGTGTGGTTACTTTGCTGAAGGGGATGCTGGGTGTGGTTACTTTGCTGAAGGGGATGCTGGGTGTGGTTACTTTGCTGAAGGGGATGCTGGGTGTGGTTACTTTGCTGAAGGGGATGCTGGGTATGGTTACTTTGCTGAAGGGGATGCTGGGTATGGTTACTTTGCTGAAGGGGATGCTGGGTATGGTTACTTTGCTGAAGGGGATGCTTGGGTATGGTTACTTTGCTGAAGGGGTTGTTGGGTATGGTTACTTTGCTGAAGGGGGACTCTGGGTGTGGTTACTTTGCTGAAGGGTTGTTGGGTATGGTTACTTTGCTGAAGGGGATGCTGCTATGGTTACTTTGCTGAAGGGGATGTATGGTATGGTTACTTTGCTGAAGGGGATGTTGGGTATGGTTACTTTGCTAAAGGGGATGTTGGGTATGGTTACTTTGCTGAAGGGGATGCTGGGTTTGGTTACTTTGCTGAAGGGGATGCTGGGTATGGTTACTTTGCTGAAGGGGATGTTGGGTATGGTTACTTTGCTGAAGGGGATGCTGGGTGTGGTTACTTTGCTGAAGGGGATGCTGGGTGTGGTTACTTTGCTGAAGGGGATGCTGGGTGTGGTTACTTTGCTGAAGGGGATGCTGGTATGGTTACTTTGCTGAAGGGGTTGTTGGGTATGGTTACTTTGCTGAAGGGGATGCTGGCTATGGTTACTTTGCTGAAGGGGATTCTGGGTGTGGTTACTTTGCCGAAGGGGATGCTGGGTAAGGTTACTTTGCTGAAGAGGATGCTGGGTGTGGTTACTTTGCTGAAGGGGATGTTGGGTATGGTTACTTTGCTGAAGGGGATGTTGGGTATGGCTACTTTGCTGAAGGGGATGTTGGGTATGGTTACCTTGCTGAAGGGGATGTTGGGTATGGTTACTTTGCTGAAGGGGATGCTGGGTAAGGTTACTTTGCTGAAGGGGATGCTGGGTGTGGTTACTTTGCGGAATGGGATGCTGGGTATGGTTACTTTGCGGAAGGGGATGCTGGGTATGGTTACTTTGCTGAAGGGGTTGTTGGGTGTGGTTACTTTGCTGAAGGGGATGCTGGGTGTGGTTACTTTGCTGAAGGGGATGCTGGGTGTGGTTACTTTGCTGAAGGGGATGCTGGTTGTGGTTACTTTGCTGAAGGGGATGCTGGGTGTGGTTACTTTGCTGAAGGGGATGCTGGGTGTGGTTACTTTGCTGAAGGGGATGTTGGGTATGGTTACTTTGCTGAAGGGGATGTTGGGTATGGTTACCTTGCTGAAGGGGATGTTGGGTATGGTTACTTTGCTGAAGGGGATGCTGGGTGTGGTTACTTTGCTGAAGGGGATGCTGGGTATGGTTACTTTGCTGAAGGGGATGCTGGGTGTGGTTACTTTTGCTGAAGGGGATGCTGGGTATGGTTACTTTGCGGAAGGGGATGCTGGGTGTGGTTACTTTGCTGAAGGGGTTGTTGGGTGTGGTTACTTTGCTGAAAGGGATGCTGGGTGTGGTTACTTTGCTGAAGGGGATGCTGGGTGTGGTTACTTTGCTGAAGGGGATGCTGGGTGTGGTTACTTTGCTGAAGGGGATGCTGGGTGTGGTTACTTTGCTGAAGGGGATGCTGGGTGTGGTTACTTTGCTGAAGGGGATGTTGGGTATGGTTACTTTGCTGAAGGGGATGCTGGGTATGGTTACTTTGCTGAAGGGGATGCTGGGTATGGTTACTTTGCTGAAGGGGATGTTGGGTATGGTTACTTTGCTGAAGGGTTGTTGGGTATGGTTACTTTGCTGAAGGGGACTCTGGGTATGGTTACTTTGCTGAAGAGGTTGATGTATGGTTACTTTGCTGAAGGGGATGCTGCTATGGTTACTTTGCTGAAGGGGATGTATGGTATGGTTACTTTGCTGAAGGGGATGTTGGGTATGGTTACTTTGCTAAAGGGGATGTTGGGTATGGTTACTTTGCTGAAGGGGATGCTGGGTTTGGTTACTTTGCTGAAGGGGATGCTGGGTATGGTTACTTTGCTGAAGGGGATGTTGGGTATGGTTACTTTGCTGAAGGGGATGCTGGGTGTGGTTACTTTGCTGAAGGGGATGCTGGGTGTGGTTACTTTGCTGAAGGGGATGCTGGGTGTGGTTACTTTGCTGAAGGGGATGCTGGTATGGTTACTTTGCTGAAGGGGTTGTTGGGTATGGTTACTTTGCTGAAGGGGATGCTGGCTATGGTTACTTTGCTGAAGGGGATTCTGGGTGTGGTTACTTTGCCGAAGGGGATGCTGGGTAAGGTTACTTTGCTGAAGAGGATGCTGGGTGTGGTTACTTTGCTGAAGGGGATGCTGGATATGGTCACTTTGCTGAAGGGGATGTTGAGTATGGATACTCCGCAGGACCCTATAGTACATTTATGGTTGTTTTTGTCCTCACCTTTTCTCCTGACTCTCCATCAGGCCCATGTGGTCCAGGCTTCCCTCTCTCCCCCTAGGAGAACATACATGATATACTGTGTAAGGCATATGTAGACTTGATGTTCAATGCCATTAAACACATCAGCAGTCACAAATTCTTCCCAAACATAAATGTCAAAACACGCACACAGTCTCAGGAGGAGAGAAAGACAGACAGTAGAGACTTGGGTTGCTAGTCCTCACTCACTCTGTGGCCCTTGTTTCCTGGGAGACCTGGCAGTCCGTCGAAGCCTCTGTCCCCCTGAGGATAAATAGACCCAAGAGCATGAGATCGAAACATAGTTACAACACAGACACACGCACACACACAATAGATTGAGATACCTTCCCTATGGACTCTCCCATCTGGCAGTGTGTTATTAGCTCTGACTGGGAACAGCGTGTGAGCGTGCGTGTGTGAGTGTGTGTGTGTGTAGTGTCTCTGGCTGGGACTGCGAGCCCAGAGTGTTAGCTGTTCTGTTCTGGAACACTATTCTGACCGATAAAGACACTGCTGTCCTATTTACCAAGCTCTTCCTGCAGCTGTAAACTATTGAATCGCTGGCGTGGTCAATATGACTAATAAACTCCGTATTAAAACCTCTGATAGCTCTATGGTTATTTAGCAAGTGAAAATTAAGACTTCATTCAACAATTCCCGTGGAAACATGAATTAGTTTACAATCCTGTTGCTACCTCGATAGAACACATAGTTAATTGGATCAGTCAGATTAACTGCCCGACACAACAATAGTTCTGATCATTCCAAAACAAACTATCCACCATGCAGGTACAGTACACTACACACAAACAAACTTGAGCAGCGGAGGTTCTGCCTACACAATTTACTCTGATTTTCACCCACTGCAATGTGATGAGATGTGATTTTAAGGAGCTTACTTTTCCCCCTGTCTCCCCCGGTGCTCCACGCCCTCCATCCGTTCCGGCCCGGCCCTAGGAGAGGACACATACAGAGTAACACAGCTATGTGCCAGGGAACAGCACACCCTAACACTCATAACCTACAAACTACCACTGACACTACTGTCAATGAAGGGACAGGCCAGGCGAGAGAGAAAATATATGTTGTAGTAACAGTTGGTTGTATCTGATCAAGGAGTACAACAACAGTTCAGAACATCTGTATAGAGTTTGTGGAGCATGACGACAATGTCACACAGCTCACTAAGTCTCACCCTCTTTCCTAACTTCCCGTTGAGTCCTGCAGGACCTGGGGTACCACGGGGACCCTGAGAAAGAATAAACAGAGAGAGAGGGGGAGGAGGAGGAGAGAAAGAATAAACAGAGAGAGAGAGGAGGAGGAGGTGTAGGAAGAGAGAGAGAATAAACAGAGAGAGGGGGAGGAGTAGGAGGAGAGGGAGAATAAACAGAGAGAGAGGGGGAGGAGGAGGAGGAGGAGAGAGAGAATAAACAGAGAGAGAGGGGGAGCAGGAGGAGACAGAGAATAAACAGAGAGAGGGGGTGAGGAGAAGGAGGAGAGAGAGAATAGACAGAGAGGGGGGAGGAGAAGGAGGAGGAGGAGAGAGAATAGACAGAGAGAGAGAGGGGAGGAGGAGGAGAGAGAGAGAATAAACAGAGAGAGAGGGGGAGGAGGAGGAGAGAGAGAATAAACAGAGAGAGAGGGGGAGGAGGAGGAGGAGGAGGAGAGAGAATAAACAGAGATGGGGAGGAGGAGGAGGAGGAGAGAGAGAATAAACAGAGAGAGAAAGGGGAGGAGGAGGAGAGAGAGAATAAACAGAGAGACAGAGGGGGAGGAGGAGGAGGAGGAGGAGGGAGAGAGAGAGAGAGAGTAAACAGAGAGAGGGGGAGGAGAAGGAGGAGAGAGAGAATAGACAGAGAGAGAGGAGGAGGAGGAGAGAGAGAATAGACAGAGAGAGGGGGAGGAGGAGGAGAGAGAGAGAATAGACAGAGAGAGGGGAGGAGGAGGAGGGGAGGAGAGAGAGAATAGACAGAGAGAGGGGAGGAGGAGGAGGAGGAGGAGAGAGAATAGACAGAGAGAGGGGGGGAGGAGGAGGGGGAGGAGAGAGAGGATGAACAGAGAGAGACGGGGGGAGGAGGAGGAGAGAGAGAATAAACAGAGAGAGAGGGGGAGGAGGAGGAGAGAGAGAATAAACAGAGAGAGGGGGAGGAGGAGGAGGAGCGAGAGAATAAACAGAGATGGAGAGGGGGAGGAGGAGGAGAGAGAGTATAAACAGAGAGAAAGGGGGAGGAGGAGAGAGAGAATAAACAGAGAGACAGGAGGAGGAGGAGGAGGAGGAGGAGAGAGAGAATAGACAGAGAGAGAGGAGGAAGAGAGAGAGAATAGACAGAGAGAGGGGTAGGAAGAGGAGAGAGAGAATAGACAGAAAGAGAGGGGAGGAGGAGGAGAGAGAATAGACAGAGAGAGAGAGAGGAAGAAGAGAGAATAGACAGAGAGAGGGGTAGGAAGAGGAGAGAGAGAATAGACAGATAGAGAGGGGAGGAGGAGAGAGAGAGAGAGAAGAGAGAGAGGGAGGAGGAGGACAGAGAGAGATAGAGAGAGAGAGAAGAGAGAGAGGGGGAGGAGGAGGACAGAGAGAGAATAGACAGAGAGGGGAGGAGGAGAGAGAGAGCATAGACAGAGAGAGAGAGGGGTAGGAAAAGGAGAGAGAGAATAGACAGAGAGAGAGGGGGAGGAGGAGAGAGAATAGACAGAGAGAGAGAGGAGGAAGAGAGAGAGAATAGACAGAGGTGTAGGAAGAGGAGAGAGAGAATAGATAGAGAGAGGGGGAGGAGGAGGACAGAGAGAGAATAGACAGAGAGAGAGGACGAGGAGGATGAGGAGGAGAGAGAAAATAAAGCAGGACCGGGAGAGAATAGACAGAGAGAGGGGTAGGAAGAGGAGAGAGAGAATAGACAGAGAGAGGGGTAGGAAGAGGAGAGAGAGAATAGACAGAGAGAGAGAGAGAGAGGAGAAAGAGAGAATAGACAGAGAGGGGAGGAAGAGGAGAGAGAGAATAGACAGAGAGAGAGGGGGGAGGAGAGAGAGAGAGAATAGACAGAGAGAGGGGAGGAGGAGGAGGAGGAGAGAGAATAGACAGAGAGAGTGGGAGGAGGAGGAGGAGGAGGAGGAGGAGAGAGAATAGACAGAGAGAGGGAGAGGAGGTGGAGGAGGAGGAGAGAGAATAAACAGAGAGAGAGAGGGGGAGGAGGAGTAGAGAGAGAATAAACAGAGAGAGAGGGGAGGAGGAGGAGGAGAGAGAATAGACAGAGAGAGGAGGAAGAGAGAGAATAGACAGAGAGAGGGGTAGGAAGAGGAGAGAGAGAATAGACAGAGAGAGGGGGAGGGGTAGGAGAGAGAATAGACAGAGAGAGAGGAGGAGAGAGAGAGAAGAGAGAGGGGAGGAGGAGGACAGAGAGAGAATAGACAGAGAGGGGAGGAGGAGGAGGAGGAGGAGATGAGAGAGAGAGAGAAGAGAGAGAGGGGGAGGAGGAGGACCGAGAGAGAATAGACAGAGAGGGGGAGGAGGAGGAGAGAGAGAATAAACAGAGAGAGAGGGGGAGGAGGAGAGAGAATAGACAGAGAGAGAGAGGAGGAAGAGAGAGAATAGACAGAGAGAGGGGTAGGAAGAGGAGAGAGAGAATCGACAGAGAGAGAGGGGGAGGGGAGGAGAGAATAGACAGAGGGAGAGAGGTGAAGGGGGAGGAGAGAGAATAAACAGAGAGAGGGGGAGAGAATAGACACAGAGAGAGAGGAGGAAGAGAGAGAATAGACAGAGAGAGGGGTAGGAAGAGGAGAGAGAGAATAGACAGAGAGAGAGGGGAGGAGGAGGAGAGAGAATAGACAGAGAGAGAGGAGGAGAGAGAGAAGAGAGGGGGAGGAGGACAGAGAGAATAGACAGAGAGGGGAAGAAGAGGAGAGAGAATATACAGAGAGAGGAGGAGAAGGAGGAGGAGGAGAGAGAGAGAGAGAGAAAAGATAGAGAGGGGGAGGAGCAGGACTGGGAGAGAATAGACAGAGAGAGGGGTAGGAAGAGGAGAGAGAGAATAGACAGAGAGAGGGGTAGGAAGAGGAGAGAGAGAATAGACAGAGAGGAGGAAGAGAGAGAGAATAGACAGAGAGAGGGGGGATGAGGAGGAGGAGGAGGAGGAGGAGGAAGAGAGAGAATAGACAGTGAAAGGGGAAGAGGAGGAGGATGAGGAGAGAGAATAGACAGAGAGGAGGAGGAGGAGGAGGAGGGAGAATAGACAGAAAGAGGGGAGGAGGAGAGAGAGAGAATAGACAGAGAGAGGGGAGGAGGAGGAGGAGGAGGAGAGAGAATAGACAGAGAGAGGGAGAGGAGGAGGAGGAGGAGGAGGAGGAGGAGGAGAGAATAAACAGAGAGAGAGAGGGGGAGGAGGAGTAGAGAGAGAATAAACAGAGAGAGAGAGGGGAGGAGGAGGAGGAGAGAGAATAGACAGAGAGAGGAGGAAGAGAGAGAATAGACAGAGAGGGGTAGGAAGAGGAGAGAGAGAATAGACAGAGAGAGAGGGGGAGGGGTAGGAGAGAGAATAGACAGAGAGAGAGGAGGAGAGAGAGAGAGAGAGAGAGGGGGAGGAGGAGGACAGAGAGAGAATAGACAGAGAGGGGGAGGAGGAGGAGGAGGAGGAGATGAGAGAGAGAGAGAGAGAGAGAGAGAAGAGAGAGGGGGAGGAGGAGGACCGAGAGAGAATAGACAAACAGATAAACAGAGAGAGAGGGGAGGAGGAGAGAGAATAGACAGAGAGAGGGGTAGGAAGAGGAGAGAGAGAATCGACAGAGAGAGAGAGGGGGAGGAGGAGGAGAGAGAATAGACAGAGGGAGAGAGGTAGAGGGGGAGGAGAGAGAGAATAAACAGAGAGGGGGGAGAGAATAGACACAGAGAGAGGAGGAAGAGAGAGAGAGAATAGACAGAGAAGGGGTAGGAAGAGGAGAGAGAGAATATACAGAGAGAGGAGGAGAAGGAGGAGGAGAGAGAGAGAGAGAGAGAGAGAGAGAGAGAGAAAAGATAGAGAGGGGAGGAGCAGGACCGGGAGAGAATAGACAGAGAGAGGGGTAGGAAGAGGAGAGAGAGAATAGACAGAGAGAGAGAGAGAGGAGGAAGAGAGAATAGACAGAGAGAGGGGGAGGAGGAGAAAGAAAATAAACAGAGAGAGGGGGAGGAGGAGAGAGAGAGAATAGACAGAGGGGGAGGAAGAGGAGAGAGAGAATAGACAGAGAGAGGGGGAGGAGAGAGAGAGAGAATAGACAGAGAGAGGGGAGGAGGAGGAGGAGGAGAGAGAATAGACAGAGAGAGTGGGAGGAGGAGGAGGAGGAGGAGAGAGAATAGACAGAGAGAGAGAGAGGAGGAGGAGGAGGAGGAGGAGGAGGAGGAGGAGGAGGAGAGAATAAACAGAGAGAGGAGGAAGAGAGAGAATAGACAGAGAGGGGGTAGGAAGAGGAGAGAGAGAATAGACAGAGAGAGGGGTAGGAAGAGGAGAGAGAGAATAGACAGAGAGAGGAGGAAGAGAGAGAATAGACAGAGAGAGGGGTAGGAGGAGTGAGAGAGAGAATAGACAGAGAGAGGAGGAAGAGAGAGAATAGACAGAGAGAGGGGTAGGAAGAGGAGAGAGAGAATCGACAGAGAGAGAGAGGGGGAGGAGGAGGAGAGAGAATAGACAGAGAGAGAGGAGGAGAGAGAGAGAAGAGAGAGGGGGAGGAGGAGGACAGAGAGAGAATAGACAGAGAGGGGAGGAGGAGGAGGAGGAGGAGATGAGAGAGAGAGGGAGAGAGAGAGAGAAGAGAGAGGGGAGGAGGAGGACCGAGAGAGAATAGACAGAGAGGGGAGGAGGAGGAGAGAGAGAATAAACAGAGAGAGAGGGGGAGGAGAGAGAGAATAGACAGAGAGAGGGGTAGGAAGAGAGAGAGAGAATCGACAGAGAGAGAGAGGGGGAGGAGGAGGAGAGAGAATAGACAGAGGGAGAGAGGTAGAGGGGGAGGAGAGAGAGAATAAACAGAGAGGGGGAGAGAATAGACACAGAGAGAGGAGGAAGAGAGAGAGAGAATAGACAGAGAGAGGGGTAGGAAGAGGAGAGAGAGAATATACAGAGAGAGGAGGAGAAGGAGGAGGAGAGAGAGAGAGAGAGAGAGAGAGAGAGAAAAGATAGAGAGGGGGAGGAGCAGGACCGGGAGAGAATAGACAGAGAGAGGGGTAGGAAGAGGAGAGAGAGAATAGACAGAGAGAGAGAGAGAGGAGGAAGAGAGAATAGACAGAGAGAGAGGGGGAGGAGGAGAAAGAAAATAAACAGAGAGAGGGGAGGAGGAGAGAGAGAGAATAGACAGAGGGGAGGAAGAGGAGAGAGAGAATAGTCAGAGAGAGGGGGAGGAGAGAGAGAGAGAATAGACAGAGAGAGGGGGAGGAGGAGGAGAGAGAGAATAGACAGAGAGAGTGGGAGGAGGAGGAGGAGGAGGAGAGAGAATAGACAGAGAGAGGGAGAGGAGGAGGAGGAGGAGGAGGAGGAGGAGGAGGAGAGAGAATAAACAGAGAGAGGAGGAAGAGAGAGAATAGACAGAGAGAGGGGTAGGAAGAGGAGAGAGAGAATAGACAGAGAGAGGGGTAGGAAGAGGAGAGAGAGAATAGACAGAGAGAGGAGGAAGAGAGAGAATAGACAGAGAGAGGGGTAGGAAGGAGGAGAGAGAGAATAGACAGAGAGAGGAGGAAGAGAGAGAATAGACAGAGAGAGGGGTAGGAAGAGGAGAGAGAGAATCGACAGAGAGAGAGAGGGGGAGGAGGAGGAGAGAGAATAGACAGAGGGAGAGAGGTAGAGAGGAGAGGAGGAGAGAGAGGAGAGAGAGAGAGAGAGAGAGAGAGAGAGAGAGAGAGAAAGAGAGAGAGAGAGAGAGAAAAGATAGGAGGGGGAGGAGCAGGACCGGGAGAGAATAGACAGAGAGAGGGGTAGGAAGAGGAGAGAGAGAATAGACAGAGAGAGAGAGAGAGGAGGAAGAGAGAATAGACAGAGAGAGGGGGAGGAGGAGAAAGAAAATAAACAGAGAGAGGGGGGAGGAGAGAGAGAGAGAATAGACAGAGGGGGAGGAAGAGGAGAGAGAGAATAGACAGAGAGAGGGGGAGAGAGAGAGAGAGAATAGACAGAGAGAGGGGAGGAGGAGGAGGAGAGAGAGAATAGACAGAGAGAGTGGGAGGAGGAGGAGGAGGAGGAGGAGGAGAGAGAATAGACAGAGAGAGGGAGAGGAGGAGGAGGAGGAGGAGGAGAGAGAATAAACAGAGAGAGGAGGAAGAGAGAGATAGACAGAGAGAGGGGTAGGAAGAGGAGAGAGAGAATAGACAGAGAGAGGGGTAGGAAGAGGAGAGAGAGAATAGACAGAGAGAGGAGGAAGAGAGAGAATAGACAGAGAGAGGGGTAGGAGGAGTGAGAGAGAGAATAGACAGAGAGAGGAGGAAGAGAGAGAATAGACAGAGAGAGGGGTAGGAAGAGGAGAGAGAGAATCGACAGAGAGAGAGAGGGGGAGGAGGAGGAGAGAGAATAGACAGAGAGAGAGGAGGAGAGAGAGAGAAGAGAGAGGGGGAGGAGGAGGACAGAGAGAGAATAGACAGAGGGGAGGAGGAGGAGGAGGAGGAGATGAGAGAGAGAGGAGAGAGAGAGAGAGAAGAGAGAGGGGGGAGGAGGAGGACCGAGAGAGAATAGACAGAGAGGGGGAGGAGGAGGAGAGAGAGAATAAACAGAGAGAGAGGGGGAGGAGGAGAGAGAATAGACAGAGAGAGGGGTAGGAAGAGGAGAGAGAGAATCGACAGAGAGAGAGAGGGGGAGGAGGAGGAGAGAGAATAGACAGAGGGAGAGAGGTAGAGGGGGAGGAGAGAGAGAATAAACAGAGAGGGGGAGAGAATAGACACAGAGAGAGGAGGAAGAGAGAGAGAGAATAGACAGAGAGAGGGGTAGGAAGAGGAGAGAGAGAATATACAGAGAGAGGAGGAGAAGGAGGAGGAGAGAGAGAGAGAGAGAGAGAGAGAGAGAGAAAAGATAGAGAGGGGAGGAGCAGGACCGGGAGAGAATAGACAGAGAGAGGGGTAGGAAGAGGAGAGAGAGAATAGACAGAGAGAGAGAGAGAGGAGGAAGAGAGAATAGACAGAGAGAGAGGGGGAGGAGGAGAAAGAAAATAAACAGAGAGAGGGGGGAGGAGAGAGAGAGAATAGACAGAGGGGGAGGAAGAGGAGAGAGAGAATAGTCAGAGAGAGGGGGAGGAGGAGAGAGAGAGAATAGACAGAGAGAGGGGGAGGAGGAGGAGGAGGAGAGAGAATAGACAGAGAGAGTGGGAGGAGGAGGAGGAGGAGGAGAGAGAATAGACAGAGAGAGGGAGAGGAGGAGGAGGAGGAGGAGGAGGAGGAGAGAGAATAAACAGAGAGAGGAGGAAGAGAGAGAATAGACAGAGAGAGGGGTAGGAAGAGGAGAGAGAGAATAGACAGAGAGAGGGGTAGGAAGAGGAGAGAGAGAATAGACAGAGAGAGGAGGAAGAGAGAGAATAGACAGAGAGAGGGGTAGGAAGAGGAGAGAGAGAATAGACAGAGAGAGGAGGAAGAGAGAGAATAGACAGAGAGAGGGGTAGGAAGAGGAGAGAGAGAATCGACAGAGAGAGAGAGGGGGAGGAGGAGGAGAGAGAATAGACAGAGGGAGAGAGGTAGAGAGAGAGAGAGAGAGAGAGAGAGAGAGAGAGAGAGAGAGAGAGAGAGAGAGAGAGAGAGAGAGAGAAAAGATAGAGAGGGGGAGGAGCAGGACCGGGAGAGAATAGACAGAGAGAGGGGTAGGAAGAGGAGAGAGAGAATAGACAGAGAGAGAGAGAGAGGAGGAAGAGAGAATAGACAGAGAGAGAGGGGGAGGAGGAGAAAGAAAATAAACAGAGAGGGGGGAGGAGGAGAGAGAGAGAATAGACAGAGGGGGAGGAAGAGGAGAGAGAGAATAGACAGAGAGAGGGGGAGGAGAGAGAGAGAGAATAGACAGAGAGAGGGGAGGAGGAGGAGGAGGAGAGAGAATAGACAGAGAGAGTGGGAGGAGGAGGAGGAGGAGGAGGAGAGAGAATAGACAGAGAGAGGGAGAGGAGGAGGAGGAGGAGGAGGAGAGAGAATAAACAGAGAGAGGAGGAAGAGAGAGAATAGACAGAGAGAGGGGTAGGAAGAGGAGAGAGAGAATAGACAGAGAGGTAGGAAGAGGAGAGAGAGAATAGACAGAGAGAGGGGTAGGAAGAGGAGAGAGAGAATAGACAGAGAGAGGAGGAAGAGAGAGAATAGACAGAGAGAGGGGTAGGAAGAGGAGAGAGAGAATAGACAGAGAGAGGAGGAAGAGAGAGAATAGACAGAGAGAGGGGTAGGAAGAGGAGAGAGAGAATAGACAGAGAGAGGAGGAAGAGAGAGAATAGACAGAGAGAGGGGTAGGAAGAGGAGAGAGAGAATAGACAGAGAGAGGAGGAAGAGAGAGAATAGACAGAGAGAGGGGTAGGAAGAGGAGAGAGAGAATAGACAGAGAGAGGAGGAAGAGAGAGAATAGACAGAGGAGGAGGAGGAAGAGGAGAGAGAGAATAGACAGAGAGAGGAGGAAGAGAGAGAATAGACAGAGAGAGGGGTAGGAAGAGGAGAGAGAGAATAGACAGAGAGAGGAGGAAGAGAGAGAATAGACAGAGAGAGGGGGAGGAGGAGTAGAGAGAGAATAAACAGAGAGAGAGAGGGGGAGGAGGAGGAGGAGAGAGAATAGACAGAGAGAGGAGGAAGAGAGAGAATAGACAGAGAGAGGGGTAGGAAGAGGAGAGAGAGAATAGACAGAGAGAGGGGGAGGGGTAGGAGAGAGAATAGACAGAGAGAGAGGAGGAGAGAGAGAGGAGGAGAGAGAGAGAAGAGAGAGGGGGAGGAGGAGGACAGAGAGAGAATAGACAGATAGGGGGGAGGAGGAGGAGGAGGAGGAGGAGGAGGAGATGAGAGAGAGAGAAGAGAGAGAGGGGGAGGAGGTGGACCGAGAGAGAATAGACAGAGAGGGGGAGGAGGAGGAGAGAGAGAATAGACAGAGAGAGGGGTAGGAAGAGGAGAGAGAGAATAGACAGAGAGAGAGGAGGAAGAGAGAGAGAATAGACAGAGAGGGGGATGAGGAGGAGGAGGAGGAGGACGAGGAAGAGAGAGAATAGACAGTGAAAGGGGGAAGAGGAGGAGGATGAGGAGAGAGAATAGACAGAAAGAGGGGAGGAGGAGAGAGAGAATAGACAGAGAGGGGAGGAGGAAGAGAGAGAGAATAGACAGAGAGAGGGGAGGAGGAGGAGGAGGAGAGAGAATAGACAGAGAGGGGAGGAGGAGGAGGAGAGGGAGAGAATAGACATAGAGAGGGGGAGGAGGAGGAGAGAGAGAGAAAGAATAGACAGAGGGGGAGAGAAGGAGGAGAGAGAATAGACAGAGAGAGGAGGAGGAGGAGGTGGAGGAGGAGGAGGAGGAGGAGAGAGAATAGACAGAGAGAAGGGGAGGAGGAGGAGTTGGTGGAGGAGGAGGAGGAGGAGGGAGAATAGACAGAAAGAGGGGAGGAGGAGAGAGAGAATAGACAGAGAGGGGAGGAGGAGAGAGAATAGACAGAGAGGGGAGGAGGAGGAGGAGAGGGAGAGAATAGACATAGAGAGGGGGAGGAGGAGGAGAGAGAAAGAATAGACAGAGGGGGAGAGAAGGAGGAGAGAGATGAAGAGAGAGGGGGTAGGACAGAGAGAGGGACAGAGAGAGAGAGTGAGACCAGCAGGATACATCAAAATCCAAATGGACCTTGACTGCTCTGTGGTAGCAAGTCAAAATAGAATATCCTCTTACCCTGGGGCCATGTTCTCCAGCGTCACCTTTAAGTCCAGAGGGACCAGTAAGACCCTAAACACCGAGAGGAAAGACAGTCAAACCAAACAAGGACATATAAAGAATAGCCTGTTAAGTCACATTAGTGATGATCAGATTTCTGATTGTTTGTATGTGCATGGAGACAAAAGGGGCTTTGGTCAACGTGGTTGTGGTGGACTGTAGACAGGGGAGTATCTGCCAGGTGTAGATAAAGAATAAGGTAGAATTTAAGATTGTGGCCTTTGGTTTGAACTAGGTGGGTATCCTACCAGTGGGCCGGGTCGCCCTGTAAGACCCAGTGGACCTGGGGGTCCCTTCAACGACATCTGGAATAAACAAGGGTAAGAAGGACATGGTTAGATAAGTTAAGGCTCATTTTTAATAAAAGGAGTAATGATGTTCCAGGTTATAGTTGTAATGGACAGGTGGACGTTACCTTGGTCTGCTGCAGGATGGCCTGAGCCTGGGCCTCCTGGGCTGACACCACAGGCCCCTTCTGAGAATCACCACCATGTTGGAACTACACGAGAAAGGGGTAGAGTGATCAACCTAAATACACGCAGTATAAGTCTATCGATATACGTGATGTAGATTTCATCTGGCCTCATCTGCATTCAATCTCACAGCTCCATCTAGTGGCTGAGAGCAGTTACTGCCCTCCCTCAGGAGGGCAGTAACTTCACATATGGGGAATCCCAAACCTCCGTTGTCACTCTGAGGGTGACTTTCAGAGAGTGGCGAGGAGATCAATAAACCCATCAACTTCTGGACACACTCCTGACTTGAATGATGCAGTTCATGTTCCACATTTAAATAATAAAACAAGCATGAAATTCAAATGAACAAATCCCTCCTGTCGTTTTACAACATATAAACCTAAGGAAGAGTTAAATATTTAATTTGGAGGAATTTGTGTCAAGTCTCAAAATCAGACATAAACAAATGCAAACGTACCTGATATAATCAGGTACGCCTCTCCATAATTATCCCCTGCACCATACTGTTCTCTTCCTCAGCGTTTGGACACTTGTGCAAATGGGGGAGGCGCTCGTGAATGCTCAAATTGAAAGGGCAGAGGGGAAGGGAGGGATTTGGGATTCAGCCATAGTCAATGGGAGCTGAACATGAGTGTGTGTTCAGCTGAGGGAAGTTTAAATAAAGAGAGTTTTATCTAATTCTTACTGGTAACATCAGCATGGTTCCTGGAGGACCAGGTATCCCATCAACCCCAGCTAAACCAGGACGTCCTGGAGGACCCTGAGAGAGACAGAGGGAGAGAGAGAGCGAGGGAGGAGGATTTTAGTCATGACTGTATGAGGGTTTATACAGTAAACAACACAAGTATGTACAGTACAGGCCTGTAAACACAAGTATGTACAATACAGGCCTGTAAACACAAGTATGTACATTATAGGCCTGTAAACACAAGTATGTACATTATAGGCCTGTAAACACAAGTATGTACATTATAGGCCTGTAAACACAAGTATGTACAATACAGGCCTGTAAACACAAGTATGTACATTATAGGCCTGTAAACACAAGTATGTACAGTATAGGCCTGTAAACACAAGTATGTACATTATAGGCCTGTAAACACAAGTATGTACAGTATAGGCCTGTAAACACAAGTATGTACATTATTGGCCTATAAACACAAGTATGTATATTATAGGCCTATAAGCACAAGTATGTACATTATAGGCCTGTAAGCACAAGTATGTACATTATAGGCCTGTAAGCACAAGTATGTACATTATAGGCCTATAAGCACAAGTATGTACATTATAGGCCTATAAACACAAGTATGTTCATTATAGGCCTGTAAACACAAGTATGTACATTATAGGCCTGTAAACACAAGTATGTACAGTACAGGCCTGTAAACACAAGTATGTACAGTACAGGCCTGTAAACACAAGTATGTACAGTACAGGCCTGTAAGTGGGAGTGTTCCAATGTGGACGTAAGGCTAAACACATGAGAATGATCCCTGAAATCCAATCTCCGTTAAAACAACCTCTGCTTCAGTTCCAGAGGGCATGTCACTCACTCTTAGGTTCATATCAATTAGCTTGTCTCTAGAGAGGAGGGGAAACAGCTTATGATTTTCTGCTTGATGCCCCTATCAGAAGCCTAATGTACCCATAAGCACCTCATAAAGAATTAGAGGTATGAGCTAATCCCAAACTGTCAATCACCGAGTCTCTCTGCAGCAGAGACAAAGGCCTTTGTCTCAATAGGAACCTTTATTGCAGTATCTGTCACACTGAGAATACTGTTGTATACTGTAAGGCATAACAAACAATGAAGATGAAATACTGTAGACAGGCAGGATTATGGAACACTGTTTATACATTTGTTTCTGATCTGCTTTGAAAGAAGAAAGAGTTTGTTTGATGATCTGATTTGATGTGTTTGATTTGAGGTGAGAAGACCTCCATGTTTTTCTACTACAACAACATGGTTTAAGATCCTTTAGATCACTAGAGACGACTGAGCATCTGTTGGTTTGTGTCTGTGGGACTGAGGCGGTTTTCAAGGAGGGAACACAAAAACACAAAGGCACGCACACACACACACACAGTCCAACAGAGAGAATTAGGTCAAACCCACACATGAGTCATCACCAGTCCTTTAGTCCCTTAAGCCCAGTAAGGTTACGGTCAAGACCACAGTGAGGTCACAGCATCCCTGACCTGTTATGTAGGCTGTGGTCAAACCCAGAGGACAGTCCCTGTGGACCCTGACTATGGTCATACTGTCCCAGAGGACAGTCCCTGTGGACCCTGACTATGGTCACACTGTCCCAGAGGACAGTCCCTGTGGACCCTGACTATGGTCACACTGTCCCAGAGGACAATCCCTGTGAACCCTGACTATGGTCACACTGTCCCAGAGGACAGTCCCTGTGAACCCTGACTATGGTCACACTGTCCCAGAGGACAGTCCCTGTGAACCCTGACTATGGTCACACTGTCCCAGAGGACTGTCCATGTGGACCCTGACTGTGGTCATACTCTCCCAGAGAATAGTCCCTGTAGACCCTGACTATGGTCACACTGTCCCAGAGGACAGTCCCTGTGGACCCTGACTGTGGTCATACTGTCCCAGAGGACAGTCCCTGTGAACCCTGACTGTGGTCACAAAGTCCCAGAGGACAGTCCCTGTGGACCCTGACTATGGTCACACTGTCCCAGAGAACAGTCCCTGTGGACCCTGACTGTGGTCACACTGTCCCAGAGGACAGTCCACTATGGGTCAATACTCCACCGGGAGGATACTCACCAAATCACCTGGGTCTCCACTGGGTCCTCGGGGGCCCATTGGTCCTTGTCCACCTGGAATACCCTGGAAAATAAACACACAGTCAATCAGCACTGGTCCATAGTATCAATATGGGCAAAACAATGGAGTAAAAGAGCAATGTAGTATCAACGTAGCATCAATGTATTTCCAATGTAGTATCAATGTATTTCCAATGTAGTATCAATGTATTTCCAATGTAGTATCAATGTAGTATCAATGTAGTTTCAACGTAGTTTCAACGTAGTTTCAATGCAGTATCAATGTAGTTTCAATGTAGTATCAATGTAGTTTCAATGTTGTATCAATGTAGTATCAATGTAGTATCAATGTAATGTGATGTAGTGGTAATGAGCAGGGGTCTTACCTCTGGTCCTGGGGGGCCGACTGCTCCCTCCACCAGTGTACCCTTCACAACATCACAGAGATATGACAATGACATATAAACACATTCAGTACATACCAGAGATATTTCAACATAAATACTCCATATAGTCTTTATAGAGTCATAAAGATTACATGAACAAAACACCGACTTGACAGAAAAATCCTAAAATAAAATCTTAAGGGCCTAAAATTGATTTCCATGAGCAATATTCTGTCTGAATACTCAAGCTCACCGGTTCAAAGATGGCAGGCTCTCCCTTCTCTCCTTTCAGTGGTCTGCCACTGGCCTGAGGCAGAGACAGACACAGACGGACACAGACGGACACAGACAGACACAGACAGACACAGACAGACAGACACATGAACAGACGTGTTAGGTGATTGATGACCTACTGTGTGTACAGCAGTTGTAGGTCATGTACAGCAGTCTCAGCAGTCTCTGAGTGAATATAGTTGAACTGAATGATTGATGAGGCCTACCTCTCCATCCCAGGTATCAGCCCCCTCTCTCTCTGCAAAGCCATATCCGTCCTCGTACGTCTCATACTCTTCATACTCCTGGTTCTCTGTCTCGTTACTTATGTCCTCGTACTCTACAGCCTACGAGTCCACACAACATGCCAGTAAATCACATGATCCAATGACCACATTAATAACTGAGCTGCTACTGAACATGACAGTGGTACTAAAACCCAGCTTCACCGTATGAACATACAGTGTATAAAAATCTCAATTCAACTGACCTCGTACTCGCTGATATTGGGACCCACTGTTACCATGGAGACAGCAAGGTCATCGTACAGGTCGCCGTAGAAGTTGTCGTCGAGCTCCTCCACCTGGGGCTTTTGGTCCAGCCTCTCCTCCTGCACAAGGCCAGTGCGTTTAAGGTCAGAACCATGGTAACAGAAACCATGGAGACACTGGGCAACATTATGGTCTGTCTTTCTGTCTTCCCATTCCACTGAGTTTGCCCAGCGCTTCCATTTTACACAGCCTATCACAGCGTACAGTTTGCTAAGCTAGTTAGCAGCACAGGTGTTGGTTATGGGAATAGGCAGGTCATACATGTAGCAAGCCTCAGTGTGTGTTATTAAATCATTCTATGGTGATGGAATATTTCACAACCAGGTAGTGATGACAGCATGACATGGGTTATGACAGCCATTACAGCCAGAGTATGAAAATAAGCAAATTCAGCAAATTAGCAAAAGTAGCAAACGATAACCTTTAGAGATTTCAATCATGGGGACTTTTGTTTACCTACAAATGTGTTGACAAAACAACTTTTGAAAGACAATGCAACACAGGAGGCATACGGCTGTGGATACATGTATAGCTTTAAAACCAACGGTTTGGACTGGGTTTGTGTAAGGACATAAACTCTCAGGTCAAGGAGACGTCATAGAAAAACTACAACACACAACACCTCATACATACCACTTACTCAGATTTGTATGTTCAACTACAGGTACTACAAAAGACAGAACTAGTGTTATCCACACAACTCAATTAAATGTCTTGCAACCCTTAAACAACTATTGTGACAATTGAGTCACAGTTGTCTATGTGTTAAAACACAGTGTAAAACATAGTCTAAATTCTAGATTGTCTGCATACTCTACTTAATCTAGATCTAGAGGGATGCAGGGATTCTCTGTGTTCCATTGTGAGTCCTAGAAGAGGAGGAGGTGATTAGGGTAGTGCTGGTTAGGTTAGAGGTCATAGTGAGGAGAGGAGCAGGTTGACAGAGGGTGTAGATGAGGCATTCTGGGAGAGTGGGTCAGTGCTCTGTTAGGGATGGGATGGATGGGGTGGGGAGCTGCATTGTAACTTTTCAGTCTACCTCCTTAGTGACCTTTGACTCAGGCAGTGCACTGGGCACCACGGAGGGGTCCTCAATGTCAGAGTCAGGCCTGTGTGTGGGCCTCTCTGGGATCATGGTGGTCTGGTCAGGGGCTGCAGATGGGGTGACAGCTTCAGGAGTGAACAGTTCCATCGTAGATGGCTTTTCAGTGGGATAGTAGGTTTCTTGGGATTGGTTTTCAGGCAAAACAGTGGACACCTGGATGAAACCCTCCTCCTCTGGACCCGCCTCTCCTTCTTTTCTCTTCTTCCTCGACTCCTTCTTGCCCCTCCCCTTCTTGCCACGCTTCTTTTTGTCCTTTTTGCCTTTCCTGTCTTTCTTGGAGTGTTTCTTTGGCTCCTCCAGCTCGTTGCTTGGTATCATGGGATCAGGTTTAAGTTGAGAGGTCTTTTATGAAAGGGGGGGCAAGGGAGGAGGTGGGGCACGAACAAGAGAAACAACAACATGGTGAAATACCTGAAACATAACAAGCCAGGAGAAGAGAGACACTATGCACACATCCAGTAGGGCCAGGCATAGATCATGACTCACACACACACACACACACACACACACACACACACACACACACACACACACACACATACATGAGACTACTGATTATTTATCACTGTTTACCACTGGCCTGTCAACAGAGAGGACATACTTTCTCATGAGGTCAGGGATCAGTGTGTTTATGACCCTGTTGGGCTGTTAAAATATGTAAACATAAATTTAATTTATGTCCTTTTTTATCTCATATCCATATCTGTCACTATTATTGAAGACCTTTATGTGAGAACGTTGTTGAAGATCTGGTCTGTAAAATACTTTGATGAGAAGATTGTGATGGTTTGTAAACAGGGTCAGTGTGAGGAGGATATAAAGTGAGTAGATTGAGTGATGCTGACAAGGTCTTGCACACAGAGCATGTTTCTCAGCTGTAGATCTAGAATAGCCAACACGCTCTACGTCTGAGAGACACTGATGGACAGTCCCAGGAGCAGCGCCAGGAATTGGACACACCCAGACACAGACACACAGCCAGGCGTAGGAGGCTACACATAGAACACTGTTCTCACAGACCCTGACAGCATCTCCCTGCGGGCAGCATGAATCAATATCTCTTACTTTTCCTCTCTCACTCTCCCCAAAACACTTTTCTCCAACATAAAGACACACACATACATCATAATATAACTCATCTCTCCCAAGTGTATCCCATTGCCCAAGCAGGCCCGGTGAAGATCGAAGAGCCAGAGTGAGATTTACGGGGCTCCTGGCTGTGTGTGTTCAAGCTCAATCAGCTCAACACTGCCAAGGGAGAGATGCACCACTCTGCTGCTGGCTCACTATCAAAGACAAGGAGAGGAGCTTCTTCTGATGCTGACTGACGGATGTCTCATTCTTCTCTGGCCTGGCCTCCCTGTGTTTAAGTGGTGTGCTCCGGGCCCCTAGGCCGAGAAGACTGGGTAGTGATAAATCATGTGATTCAGTACATGGCCAAGGCTGGGATTGGCTGGGCTACAGAGGGCGGGGCTGGGCAGGTCTCTGGCAGACACTATTGATATGCATGCTCCTTGTTCATCGTTTTATCTGTTGGCTGAGAAACAAGGGGCTGAGGAAGCAGCTGTAGCAGCCAGCACTGTCCTGTGTAGTCAGGACCTGCACAAAGCCTCAACATGAAACTGTATCTCTGAAATGTTGAGCCCTGACTGAGCCAGCATCGAGAGAACTCAAACTGGAAATATCGCTATGTGAGTTCTAAAGCACCCTGAAGCAGTCCAGACAAATACACTCTCTGTTCCATAATCAAATTATGATCAGGGACCATCTGGGTTTTATTGAAGGTGTGGAATGCAATCCATGTCTTCGTGTTCATTTGCGGTTTTACTGAGGTTGTAAGGTTGTGTGTGTCATGTTTGCGTCCCTGTTCACTAACTACAGATGGAATTCCAACCTGGTTTCTTTGCTAGCAGCCAGAAACCCACATCATCAACTACTGTAGAACAGATGATTTCATTGCATACATATATGAAAGAAGAGAGAGAGAGAGAAGTAGAGAGAGAGAGAGAGAGAGAGAGAGAAATAAACCGAGAGAGAAGAGGACCCAAATAAAGAAATACTGTTACAGTTTGAAGAGGATATTTTGGGTGGATGAATCACTGATAATAAAACAAGACAGGTGAAGGGGGAGTGGAATAGTGTGTGTGTACTGTATGAGTATGAGTGTCAGAGGGTGTCTCCCCCTGGTGGCTGGAGTACTGACCTGCTCAGGGTCCTGGGCCTGTCTGTTGTAGGACAGGGGAGAGTCACAGTCAGGGATGTAGTGCAGGCAGTAGTCAGCCGCCGCCTGGGCGTCCTCCAGAATCAACAACTGCTGGATCTCTCCCTGGAAAACACACACACACACACACACACACACACACACACACACACACATGTTAACCTCACAGACAAACATACAGGGACAGAAAGGATCAGCACATCACTCTGACAGTCTATGAGAAGCACTGCGACGGCTTCGGAGGACCAGGATGAAAATGGCTGGGAAACAGAATGCTCTGTAGGAGCCATACCGCTAAGAGAATGTGTTTCATAGAGCTGAAGCCGTTTCACATGTGAATATCCTGTGTGTATAAAATGGCCAGTACTACTGTGACTGCTGCTCCCACAACCCCTCTGTTCCCAGGCTTCTAGCAGGGTGCTGAGTGTACACATAACAGTCAAATACTTCTGTCACACTCCCATTTCAAACACCCCTTTACATCCCCAGCCTGCCCCAGAGGGCCACAGTGTGTGTACACATAAACACCCCCCCCACACACACACACACTTTTCATTAGTGCTTCACTCAGATCTCACCAAGCACAGATCTCAGGCCAGTATTTAGCCAACATAAACTACTAGGTTACAGTTAATGCTCCAGAGATGAAAACCCAATCAACATCATATTCTACCACACCTTTTCAGAGAGAGAGAGAGAGAGAGAGATTCTCAGCCAAAGATCAAAGGCCCTGTTCCACCTTTTGTACTGTATCCCCCCCCCTAGCTGGAGCCGGCCGGCTGGTCAGCTTCGTGACTACTTTGTCCCTGCACAGCAGATGTACAGCATTACAGTACAGAGCCACAGAGCCACAGAGCACATCTCTAGACATGGAGTCATCCTTATCCCTCTATCAGCACATTACAGTGGCTGCAAATATCTCAGGAGAATATGTGAGTAGATGACTTAGACCACAGTCTGGGAGCGAGGCGGCAGGTAGCCTAGTGGTTAGAGCGTTGGGCCAGTAACTGAAAGGTTGCTGTATGGAATCCCTGAGCTGACAAGGTAAAGATCTGTCGTTCTGCCCCTGAACAAGGCAGCTAACCCACTGTTCCCCAGTAGGCTGTCATTGTAAATAAGAATTGGTTCTTAACTGACTTACCTAGTTAAATAAAGGTTCAATAGAAAATACAGTTTCTCCTCTGAAGTGCTGATGACAAAAACCAACAAACAGCATCAGGTCACAGTCACACAGTGCTGTCTAGTTCCCGTAGCGACACACAGGCTGGCTCAGCTCCACTGAAGAAAGAAGAATCTCCAGCAGGCTCGTACTATTGGATACTCTGTATACAATGTAATGGATCTTTGATACCAATGTTTCAGCCAATAGAGCTGCTCCATTGACTAACATAGGACTAGAGTGGTTGGAAGTGTGGGCTTGCTTTATGGTGCCCAGGCCAGCACTGTGGTGCTAGTTAGCTGGTATTGATTCAGAGGGGTTAGGTTAAATGCGGAAGGTACGTTTCAGTTGAATACATTCAGTTGTGGTATTCTCTTATCCCTTTTCCCTTTCATAGCAGCCAATTAAGGCCTTATTAAGACCTTGTTAAAGCCACAGTGAACGGACTTCATCTCTTCTCCACTAATGAGCTCTCACTCCATAAACACTGTCTAGAACTGGCCTGAACTAGGACTCATCAAACACTCCTTTGTAGCACTGTTATACAGTCTCTCTGGGCTAATAGGACCAACAGGTTTATACACAACAACAATGAATATTTATTTTTATTTTTATTTTACCTTTATTTAACTAGGCAAGAACAAATTCTTATTTTCAATGACGGCCTAGGAACAGTGGGTTAACTGCCTGTTCAGGGGCAGAATGACAGATTTGTACCTTGTCAGCTCGGGATTTGAACTTGCAACCTTCCAGTTACTAGCCCAAATATAGCTGCAAGCAGCAATGCCGGGGTTCAAGCTGTGGGCCCACTGTGCCACCATCAAGACAAATTGGACACATTGCCCAAGGATGAGCTGTACTCTACTCCTTACCTCGCTTCGTAAATATCCGAACGAAAAATCAATCAGATCTCATGCTATATGAGTTTAATGTATTTTGAACTATTTTATGATATTGACCACTTTAAGTGGCTTCTTCTATTTTGCAGGACTCTTGCTCAAACAATATGGCTGCTATGAGCCAATGAGCTTGCATTAATGATTTTTTTCTGTCCAACAGTGCCAAAATGAACCATACTTTACACGTTAGCTAGACTAATATCCCTGAGCATGTGTGCCAAATTTCATCACTCTGAGTCAAACAGATCAAGACATATAAATATGTGCCCGTTATAGCGCCACCATGTGGTTGATCTAAATGTGCTTTCAAATGTTGAGTCTAAACCATGTTTGGAACATATGTACCAAGTTGTATTACAATACGATTATCTGTGTCTGATTTATATGTATTTATGTGCCAGATCAGGTCCATGTGAATGTTTATTGATCAGTAGTGGCCATGTTGTTTAACATACTAGATTGAAAAATAGTGCATTGATAGAGCTTGTTCCATAGATGCCATATATCCATTTTTGTGCAGATCGGTCATTCGGTGACAGAGGAGTAGTGTTTTAAGTATTTTTCACATGATTCTAAATGTCGGAAAATGCATCATGGCGGACCTTATAGGTTCATGAGGCAAATTTGTTCCTTGTGAGGAGTGGGACCTATGTACCAAATTTCATGACCCTCCGTCACACAGGGTGAGTAGCATGAGCTTTAAAATGTAGCATTTTCAAACGCTTGTTATAGTGCCACGATGTGGCAAATTTGCATGGGATTGCATGAAAGGGTGTGACACATGGGCCATTACCATCATGCCAAGTTGTGCCCTCCTAGACTTACCATCTCAGGGGAATTTGCATGTTATTTTCCTTGGGGGAAGAATCCAGTATAATAATAATGAACCAGAAGAAATACAATAGGTATTACCAGCTTCGCTGCTTGAACCCCTAACAACAACAACATCAACAACAACACATACTGCACTGAATATGACTACACCTCACCTCACTACAGTAAACAAGAAGAAATACTTAGCTCCTAGCCTGCAGGGCAACAGATGTCAAAACATCTGAAAACAATCATTAGAAAGGAAGAAATGCATCTACAACAGACAGACCTTGACTAATTAATGCAGCATTTCCAATCTCTCCAGCTATCCATGAGATTCCTCTATCAATATCAAATCTGCCCTTTTAAGACACGCTTGATAACAACCCAACATCAAGCCAAGCCAACACCAAAACTCTGAATGTTTTCTAAAGAGGCCTGATTACTCAATAATACAATGACTAATACAGACAGACAGACACAGTCAGATGTTGTTCACACATAAACACTGGGCTGGATCATATCTAAGCGTTAGACGTGGCAAAAACACACAAACAGCCCACAGAGAGCCCAGATAATCCATTCAGACTTGTGGACAGTTAAATGATTGCTTTAGTATGTGTGTGTGTGCGTACAGTATTTACGTGTACATTCTTGTGTCCGTGGCTCTGCACGTGTGTAAACAACACCAACAGTCATTTGAAGGCAATCTGGAAGCAATAGAGGCATTAGGGGCTGACCACCGTCCCCAAGCTCCCACGCTATGTTCTCCCACGCTGGGGGAACTGGGCCGGAACACTGGCCCTCTGGATCCCTCCTGGAACAGAACCAGGTCCTGGGAACAGAACGGGCCTGCGAACAAGGCCAACCTCTAAACTCTCCCCCAGCACCAGCCTCATCCAGGTCAACACAACTCTGACCCACAGCCATTCAACATGGGACACGTGAGCTGGCCTCTCACTTACTTAGGCTATTCAGAGAGAGCAGAGCAGAGAGAATGCTAAAGAGAATGTTGATAATTGACGGGTATTAGTCATAAGGACGTCAAAAGGGATGTTTTTTTTTGCAGCCTGAGGAATGATAAATGGGATGTTTTGAAAGATGGGGTTGGGGTGAAAATGGATCTTTACAGTTGTTTTATGCAAGGAATGTTCAGGGTAAGCATTGCTTAATTGGAGAAAGAAGACTGTTTTATTTGGGAGACAGAGGGTTGTCTGTTAAAGTAAGAGCGGGAGGAGGAACCTAATTGCATTGGAGGCTATTAAGTTTTACTTATGGAGTAGGAGAAGCAGTTGAGGTAAAGTTAAGCCATCAGCGGAAGGGGAGGTTATTGTGTGGGGGCGTGGCTGGAGGGAGATTGTATAGTTGTTGTCTACGTGAGAACATCAGGGGACACCTGGTTCTGAGAGGGTGGAAGACTGAAGAAGACTGAAGTTTGTGTACATTAACCCATTAGGACCAGATAATAACCCTTCCTCTGTACTTTTCCAATGTCTCAAGTATGCAAAGTCTGTGTTGGGATGGTACCCTGAGGGGCCTGAGAGATGGGAGGGTGTGTGCTCTGTGACCCCCTCCTAGGGTCTGCGGACATGAGCAGAGATAGGACTGCTGCTCTACTCGGCTCTCTTTATGCTGGAGGCTACTGAATTAAGAGTGGAGCTGCATTGGAATTACAATGGACTAGGCCTGCACACTATCCTGGGAGAGACATTGGGAATGACTTATGGAACAGGGTTAGGGAAATGAAAATAAAAGAATATGAGCTTCACTTGGAATTCATTTATCTTTTTATTGTTTGATTTGAAAGCACATATGTATGGCACACACACATACACACACAAACACACACACACACACACACACACATACACACACACATGTTATATTATTCACATATTTAACTACACATCATAACTCACTGTTCAGTGTCCATTTCAATTTTAAGGTTCCATAATGACGTGGTCATTTCCCCAAACACTTTCACCTAGCTCAAACAACCCAAGCCATCATTAAATAAGTGACCTTTGCCCTCCACAGCTACTCAGGGATAATGATGAGGACAGCAGCCCTGACGAGTGTCGCTGTAGGGATAAACACTGACGACTGGGAAATTCCTCTTCCCACAAGATCAATCCTCCCAATCAGCAGGCATGAACAACACTCATACATTCATTGACACATGTTCACACTCACACACACTCTGAAACGTCAAAATATAGAGCTGTCTGTTCAAATGTCAACACATCTAACACCACACACTCCCCAAAACATCCAAACTCACTCATACAAATACAAATGTTGAGTTTCATTTCCAGGTATTTGATCACAGTAGAAAAGATGTGGGCAGAGCAGATCATGTCTGAACAGTACCTGCCCCCCTCCCCACCCCCACCCCCCACTGCCTTCCGCAAACAACCTAGTCCTCTCCTACCTGCTGCTCCACTCTCAACCGTTCTCCGCCCCTCCCCTTCACACCCCATTAAAGGTTACAGCAACAATACATACTGCTCCAGCCTGCATGTTCAAAACTGAACACAATTAGTGGAGTATGTGATGGAATGTGCCATCTCTTTCATTTGCATGGGCCGGGACAGAAATGAGGTTATGAGAAGAGAAAGTCATCCGAGTTAAAACAAGGTTAATGGGATCGGGATCCCCTGCGGGTTCATGTCAGAATATTCAGCTAATATATGAAGCAAGTAAATATCTCCACTGGTCTAACAGGCATATTTGATGAATTAAGCTCACATGGAAATAATGGTTATTTTAATCTCGTCCGTTGTGGCTTTAGAGGATCTCATTCATGCCTCAATAAAATTATTTCTTCAGGGCGACAAGTAGAATTTATAGTAGGGATATTGCATTAGGGTTTAAGTCAGAGTGCCAACCTAATCCCGGTATTGTCCAGGCAATGGCTCATATACGCTGAGTGTACAAAACATAAGGAAGACCTCCCTAATATTGAGTTGCACCCCCCTTTGCCCTCAGAACAGCCTCAATTCGTCGGGCCATGGACTCTACAAGGTGTCAAAAGCGTTCCACAGGGATGTTGGCCCATGTTGACGCCAATGTTTCCCACAGTTGTGTCAAGTTGGCTGGATGTCCATTGGGTGATAGACCATTCTTGATACACACAGGAAACTGTTGAGAGTGAAAAACCCAGCAGCGTTGAAGTTTTTGACACACTGACACCGGTGGGCCTGGCACCTACTACCACATCCCGAGTTCAAAAGCGTGCTTAAATATTTTGTATTGCCTATTCACCCTCTGAATGGCACACATACACATAACCTGTCTCCTCCCTTTCATCTACACTGATTGAAGTGAATTTAACAAGTGACATCAATAAGGGATCATAGCATTCACCTGGATTCACCTGGTCAGTCAATGTCATGAAAAGAGCATGTGTTCCTAATGTTTTGTACACTCAGTGTAGATGATCCAAGTATTTGATACCACATCCAGAGCAAGCTACCGGAGAGCTACTGCCGCGAAACCTCAACAAAAATTATATTCTACTCAGACGGACCAGGTTGACTTGACCCTGGACCATCTTGAAAACTACGAGATAAGAATAAGGGACAAACAGAAGTGGCATGACACCCTTGCTAATGAAGCCAAGGCTGCCTCTAAGGTAGGCAACCTCTAAGGTGGACTATCACTGGGGAAGACTACACCCCCCCACAGCGTGAGGACCCTCATCCTGGACCTCGCACGTCATGGACCCTCACCCTGGACCTCACATGTTGCCTGGACGCCTTTGACTCTGAGTGCCTCTGCCGCATACTAGGCATCGTATGGCGCGACCACATCCGCACTTCTTCCATGGCCTCCAACTGCTCTTAAATGCTAGTAAAACTACATGCATGCTCTTCAACCGATCGCTGCCCGCACCTGCCCGCCCGACTAGCATCACTACTCTGGACGGTTCTGACTTAGAATATGTGGTCAACTACAAATACCTAGGTGTCTGGTTAGACTTTAAACTCTCCGTCCAGACTTACATTAAGCATCTCCAATCCAAAATTAAATCTAGAATCGTCTTCCTATTTGGCAACAAAGCATCCTTCACTCATGCTGCCAAACATACCCTCGTAAAACTGACTATCCTACCGATCCTTGACTTGGGCGAAATAGCCTCCTAAACACTCTACTCTACTCAAATTGGATGTAGTCTATCACAGTGCCATCCGTTTTGCACCAAAGCCCCATATACTACCCACCACTGCGTCCTGTATGCTCTCGTTGGCTGGCCCTCGGTACATATTCATCGCCAAACCCACTGGCTCCATCTATAAGTCTTTGCTAGGTAAAGCCCCGCCTTATCTCAGCTCACTGGTTGCCATAGCAACACCCATCCGTAGCACGCGCTCCAGCAGGTATATTTCACTGGTCACCCCGAAAGCCAACATCTCATTTGGCTGCCTTTCCTTCCAGTTCTCTGCTGCCAAATGACTGGAACGAATTGCAAAAATCACTGAAGCCGGAGACTTATATCTCCCTCACTAACTTTAAGCATCAGCTGTCAGAGCAGCTTACCGATCACTGTAACTGTACACAGCCCATCTGTAAATAGCCCACTCAACTACCTCATCCCCATATTGTTATTGTTTTTGCTCTTTTGCACCCCAGTATCTCTACTTGCAATTCATCATCTGTACATCAATCACTCAGGGAGTTAATGCTACATTTGTATTATTTTGCCACTATGGCCTATTTATTCCCTTACCTCCCTAATCTTATTACATTTGCACACACTGTATATGGATTTTTCTGTTGTGTTATTGACTGTACGTTTGATCATCCCATGTGCAACTCTGTGTAGTTGTTTGTGTCGCACTGCTTTGCTTTATCTTGGCCAGGTCGCAGTTGTAAATGAGAAGTTGTTTTCAACTGACTTACCTGGTTAAATAAAGGTGAAATAAAAAATATATATAAAAAAAATCCAGAACTCCACAATACGTCAAAAGATGGACCAACCCCGTCTCCTCCCTGGTCAGAGTCTCGTGACTCCGACTGTTCGGCCACCTGGTCAGAACAATCCCACCTCTGGAGCTTGCCCTTATCCTGAAGGAATCATCCCCCAACTGGCCAGGCCCAACAGGAAGACCGAGAACCAGGTCGTCCAACCAGTTGGACAACGACATACACAACCTGGGACTCAACACCACATCAGCCTTCGACCTGGCCTAGAATAAGACGGCGTGGAGATCCATTTGTCGAGGCGCTATGCCCCGAGGAGTGAGTGAATATTACATCATGCCGAGAATCCAGTTAAAACAAGTTGCAACAAATAATATTGATGTTTCTCAGATCCAATGCCAGAATGAACCAGTTTGTGTTCTGCTACTGATGGGGCTACAGTACATACATTCACGTCCAACCCTGACTCCATCGCCCTGGTGTCCTACCTCAAACACCTCCTCGTCCAGTAGTCGTGTTCCAAACACGATCACCCCCTCCGTGCTGACCAGGGGATTGTCCCCTCTCAGCAACTCCAGAGTCTGCACCTTCTCACAGTCCAGGTACAGGGTGACTGACTTGCCCTCCACACTGTAGGCTATTCTGTGCCACCTGGACAGACAGAGAGGTAGAGATGGATTAGTACAGTGTAGTGATATCTTTATAACGCAGAAGTAGCAATATAATGTGTCAGGTTGAATGTAGGTCACTTGGGTTCAGTTAGAAGGAGGCACCACCTGTATGCAGTATTCTGAGGAAGGGTTTTCTAAGGTCAAATGCATTGAATCACATTGTAGTATTTTAAAGGGTCAAGTCAAGCTATTGACCTTGTATTGTGAGCCAAGAACTCTATGGTACTAGAGTGATCTATGTGTGTCCTCTATGTCTCCAGGACACTTAGGGTCAAGCACATTGTGTGAGATATGTGTGCCACGTTCAAGTATGAAATCACATACTGAGGAAACTGCATATTTTGTGTCAGGTAACGGTGATACCCAATGGCCAACCAAATGACACGATGCAGGTGAATCTCACCCAATCATGACAATATGTGTCAATCATAAATCAGGGGCTACAGAGTTTGGGTTTTGAGAAGAAGTCCCAGTCAAGAGCCAAGGACATCAGGCCAGGGGTAGTACCCACTTTCCATCAGCCAAGTTGATCTTCTTGAAGATGGGGTAGAGCTCCGGGGAGGGCTGTCCCTGGTGGTCTTCGTACAGGAAGACAGGCGAGCGGCCCACCTCCAGCCCCAGCTGCTGTACACCCTGC
This sequence comes from Oncorhynchus tshawytscha, assembly GCF_018296145.1. NCBI lineage: Eukaryota > Metazoa > Chordata > Actinopteri > Salmoniformes > Salmonidae > Oncorhynchus > Oncorhynchus tshawytscha. Next base: position 77,626,523 of record NC_056437.1, read on the forward strand.
TCATCATACACAGACAGCAGGAAGAACTGGGTGTCCTTCTTTGCCCTCACTGTTGTCATCAGGGAGAAGTCCACAGGGAACAACGAGTCTGTGGGGGAAGGAGGAACAATTGTTGTGGATGATATGGTTGACCTTTTCTACTCTGTTGTTCTCTGATGTGTTAAAATAATGTTGCCCCCGACACTGTTTTTTTGTAAAAATACATAACTTCTTCAGGCTAGGGTCTATTTTTCTCCACTTCCTGTCTGACTGACGTGTCCAAAGTAAACTGCCTGTTACTGCATATAACTGGTACCATTGGATGGAAAACACTTTGAAGTTTTTAGAAACTTTAAAATATTGTATGAGACTATAACACAACTGATATGGTAGGAAAAATTCCAAAGAAAAACCAACCAGAATCTTTTACGCGTGCGATGAAGAGGATGTGCACCTGATAATTTTGCTTTCCTAGTGAACATACTTCTTTCCGTATGAAATATGATAGTTTAATTACCTTTTAGGGTCCCTGAGGATTATATAGAAACGTTTCTTGACTTGTTTTAACAAAGTTTAGTGGGAGCTTTTTGTATTCCTTTCTCTGCATGTTAAACGAGTAGATTACTCAAATCGACAGTGCCGACTTGGAATATAAAGAAGGGTTTTATCTAACAAAATTACCATACATGTTGTAGCTGGGACCCTTTGGATTGCAAATCAGAGGTAGATTTTCAAAAAGTAAGTGATAATTGAATCGCTATTTGCGATTTTATGAAGCCTGTGCCGGTGGAAAAATATGTTGATGTTGGGAGCCGTCCTCAAACAATCGCATGGCATGTTTTCGCTGTAAAGCCTATTGTAAATCGGACAATGCAGTTAGATAAACAAGACTTTAAGCTTTTAACCGATATAAGACACTTGTATGTACCTAAATGTTTAATATCCATAATTGTTATGATTATTTATTCGAATTGTCGACAGGTGTCCTGCTGGCAGGATGCAATTTCTGTATCCAATTAAATAATATTCAAGTCAGTCATACAGTCAGTCAAATTGTCAGCCATAAAGTCAGTAATACAGTCGAACAGCCATACAGTCATACAGTCAGTCATACAGTCATTTAGTTAGTCATACAGTCAGCCATACAGTCATACAGTCAGTCATACAGCCAATCATACAGTCATTTAGTCAGTCATACAATCAGCCATACAGTCAGGCATACAGTCAGTCATACAGCCAGTCATACAGTTAGTCATATAGTCATTTAGTCAGTCATACAGTTAGCCATACAGTCAGCCATACAGCCATTTATACAGTTAGTCATACAGTCAGTAATACAGCCAGTCATACAGTCATACAGTCAGTCATACAGTCAGACATACAGTCAGCCATACAGTCAGTCATACAGTTAGTCATTTAGTCAGTCATACAGCCAGCCATACAGTCAGTCATACAGTCAGTCATACAGCCAGCCATACAGTCAGCCATACAGCCATTTCTACAGTTAGTCATATAGTCATTTAGTCAGTCATACAGTCAGTCATACAATCAGTCATACAGTCAGCCATACAGTCAGTAATTTAGTCAGTCATACAGCCAGCCATACAGCCATTTATACAGTTAGTCATATAGTAATTTAGTCAGTCATACAGTCAGCCATACAGTCAGCCATACAGCCATTTATACAGTCAGTCATACAGTCATTTAGTCAGCCATACAGCCAGCCATACAGTCAGCCATACAGCCATTTGTACAGTTAGTCATATAGTCATACAGTCAGTCATACAGTCAGTCATACAGTTAGTCATACAGTCAGTCATACAGTTAGTAATTTAGTCAGTCATACAGCCAGCCATACAGGAAGTCATACAGTCAGCCATACAGTCAGCCATACAGTCAGCCATACAGTCAGTCATACAGTCAGCCGTACAGTCAGTCATACAGCCAGCCATACAGCCATTTATACAGTTAGTCATATAGCAATTTAGTCAGTCATACAGTCAGCCATACAGTCAGCCATACAGCCATTTATACAGTCAGTCATACAGTCATTTAGTCAGCCATACAGCCAGCCATACAGTCAGCCATACAGCCATTTGTACAGTTAGTCATATAGTCATACAGTCAGTCATACAGTCAGTCATACAGTCAGTCATACAGTCAGCCATACAGTCAGTCATACAGTTAGTAATTTAGTCAGTCATACAGCCAGCCATACAGGAAGTCATACAGTCAGCCATACAGTCAGCCATACAGTCAGTCATACAGTCAGCCGTACAGTCAGTCATACAGTCAGTCATACAGTCATTTCGTCAGTCATACAGCCAGCCATACAGTCAGCCATACAGCTATTTATACAGTTAGTCATTTAGTAATTTAGTCAGTCATACAGTCAGTCATACAGTTAGTCATACAGCCAGTCATACAGTCAGTAATTTAGTCAGTCATACAGTCAGTCATACAGTCAGTCATACAGTTAGTCATATAGTCATTTAGTCAGTCATACAGTTAGCCATACAGTCAGCCATACAGCCATTCACACAGTTAGTCATACAGTCAGTCATACAGTCAGTAAATTAGTCAGTCATACACTTAGTCATACAGTCAGTCATACAGTCAGTCATACAGTGGAGAACACAGTAGGTGTTGACTGACTGTATGGCTGACACACCACCCTGGGGACTCCCACACTGGCAAGATCCACTGCCCCTCCCAAAATAACAATATCACACATCTGAACTTCAATGAATAATAATAATGGCCTATGCTACTACACCCTAAGAACTACGCCCATGGAGAAGAGGGAGAACAAAGTCAGGTCCGTTGTGTTATAGTGAAGCTTAGGATTCACTGCAATTACCACACATACACCATGACTCAGACTCATTGGATGTGTACTACATCTCTACAGATTGTTGTTACCTGGGAAGAGCTGTTTGGTGGGTGCACTGAGCTGGATCTTCTTGTCTATTCTATAGGCCATGTCTGTCTCCTCCATGTCCTTCCTGCTGGTGCAGAGGCCAGCCTCCATGGACACCCCCTCCATGAGGTCCGACAGCTCCAGTACCCGCAGCACATCGATGGGATCAGCTGCACACGAGAGAGAAGGAGACACGTCAGTACACAGTGATACAATAACACATACTTCATATGAGAAATATGATGTCTTCACACCTTGTACTGAAACTAAAGCCAAGTGAACACATTTTTATAAGCTATCTGTCCAAATTTCTGTTCAGTTCCGCTTATGATATTCAGACATTTGAGGGAAAAACTAAATCATCATCATTTTGGACCTTAGGATACTCACAGCAGCTGTAAGCATGTTGTTTTCAACCAGTACAGTCACCGATATGATATTTGGCTGTCTGGCTACACTTAGTGGTAGAAGGCTGTGTTCTTTACAGCAGAGAGAACTGCCAGTTCGGAGGAGCTGGTGGGAACCTGTGTGTGTGTGTGTGTGTGTGTGTGTGTGTGTGTGTGTGTGTGTGTGTGTGTGTGTGTGTGTGTGTGTGTGTGTGTGTGTGTGTGTGTGTGTGTGTGTGTGGTAGGGGGATTAGAGGAGACAGAGACAGGCCCACTCAGTGCTGAAAGCAGCAGTCCTGCAGGTGGCCTTCTGTTCCGGGGCTATTATTATGGGATCCAGCCATGACTCCGCCTACTGTATAATCCTGCTGTACACTACACACTGGAACACACCTGACAGCTGACACCTGCCTAGAGCCAGCATCCCACAGCAAGACACCTCTCTCACCATCTCTCCCATTCACAACGTTTCACTGGCATGTGCAATACACATTTATCCAGTTACAATGTGTTTATCAGGAATAAACACAAAGATAACTCTTTCAGAAGTAACATGGGAATAAAAGATGTAGGAGTATGTACTAGTTCACACTGCTGTGTGTTCACCCCTTCGGTGATAATTAAAACATGCCTGTAGTTTATTTACAGTTGGCAGTCAATTAGTCATTTATTTTGGTTTTGCTAGGTAGCCTTAGCCTCTTGTCAGCTGGCTGTACCTGTGCCAAAACTCCAGTATTTTTCTTCCTACAGCTTGTTCTTTTTAAACAGTGAGCCAACATGTCTTCAACACTTTACTTTCCTAACTGATCAAAACTCATTTTCTCATGCTCTCTCTCGTTCCTCTGCAGCAGACATATAAGAAGCAATATGTTGGAACATCGAATCGCAATAAAATCGCAGTATCGAATCGCAATACATATAGAGTTGTGAAAATCGCAAATAATTTTAATCGATACCTAAGTATTGTTATAATATCGTCTTGTGAGGTCCCTGGCCATTTCCAGCCCTAACACAGACACACACACACAGCTTATGGGGAGACTGGCAACGCTGGCAACGCAGAATTGAGCATTCCAGCCATTTAAAAGGAGGATCCTAAATTGAAGTTGCCCCCTGTAGCTCTTTCTCTCCCCTCCTCTCTCCATGCTACACTTTCTACTTTTCTTCTCTCTGTTAATTAAACATGTGGTGAGAATTTAACCAGTGCCCACTCGCTGCTTGCAGAAAAACACCCTGTTAGCTTTTATGGCATTATTTATTTGCATTGCAGAGACCTTTTATTCACAGCAGCTCAGATCTCACCCACAGAGCACCCATAGAATGGTAACAAGCTGCACTGTAAATAGGTTAAGCTGTGAATTAAATCCAGACTGAGTCTGAAACACAATGGAAAACATCAGGTACTGATTTAAAGGTCCGTAAGACAGAGCAGCTTAAATTCTACTTTGATATGGGATTCATAAACAATCCCTATAAATGATTTAATTACAGGAGTTGCTGCTTGCTCCTAACAAACACAACTGTCTGAGCGTACGCACACAGTGACAGCCTTACAGCCTTACTCATGCTGATGCTCATTCCCACAGTCCTCGCCTGCCCTCGCCCACACATAGACATTTATGATGTCTTTTCAAATCCAGCCTAATTGTCCTGCCATGAACCAAGAAGTAAATACCAGTGAATAATTTATCAGGTCAAGCTGGTCACACACATACAGTGCGCACACACACACACACACACACACACACACACACACACACACACACACACACACACACACACACACACACACACACACACACACACACACACACACACACACACACACACACACACACACACACACACACACAGGTCATAAGGCAATGATGTTTGGAACAGCCAAAACAGCATTTTAATCTGCAGCAGCATGGGTCTAATTATGACAGGCCTTTGGAGTGCTGTGTTACAGACAGACTCAAAACACCTGACAACTGGACTCAAAACAACAATAACTCAATCACTCAGTCTTGTCTAAACTATCCAATCCCAAAGGCTCTTTAGTCCAAATTATTCAATCCTATGGGCTGTCTTGTCCAAACTATCCAATCCCAAAGGCTCTCTAGTCCAAATTCTTCAATCCCCTGGGCTCTCTTGTCCAAACTATCCAATCCCAAAGGCTCTCTAGTTCAAATTCTTCAATCGCATGGTCTCTCTTGTCCAAACTATCCAATCCTCAAGGCTCTTGTCCAAACGGAGCATTTCCATGTAAAAGGACCCATGAGCATCAACATGAAGTTCATAGGAGCATATCAAATTGGGTGTCAAATGGAAGCTAAGAGTCTATATTTTGGGGAAATGAAGGCATAGATACATTTTTCAATCGTTTTCATCCTAAAAATGAGGCATAAGTAAAGACTTTGATTTCTTGTCAAACAGATGGAAAAGATGTCTTCGGAAACATCTAGGGAAAAAGTCTTAAAATGTATTAGAAATACATTAAAATGCAATAAAGTTGACGTAAAGACCACTTCCAACTAATATCAATATTTTGTCTTGTAATTCCATTACCAAGAACCCACAAATCTTTAAGATAGCACAGTACAGTACATTACAGTACAGTGAGTAGAGCACAGTAGAGTACACTACAATACAATACAGTAGTAAAGTACAATACAGTACAGTAAAGAAAAGTAGAGTATAGTACAGTAGAGTACAGTATATTGTACTGTATGCTACTCTACTGTACTCTACTCTACTGCACTGTACTGAACTCTATTCTACTGTGCTGTGCTGTGCTGCACTGTGATGTCCAGGAGAATGTAAGGAGAATAACATTCATATTCATAATTCTCCATTTCTGTGTAGTATAGATCAGGGACCCATGATGTTACCGTATTTAAATCCACTTCACGAACTGTAGTTCAATAACCAAAATAGATGTTTTCAAACTTAAGGTCCATGTCATAGTTGACATCCCATTCTTTCTGCAAACATCTTTGAATCTTCATTTGGAGCAGATATTTTTGGAAAACGTGGTCGCATTAAAATAGATCTGTACAGTTCTTCCACTAAATGGGTCTTTTTCGCTGGAAATTGTTAAATGCAGTCCTTGTGCATAGAGTTGTTTGGCATAAAAATATTATGTAAAGTATAACTAATGTATAACACAACACAGCATACATAACCAAACATAACATCCACATGACTAATGTACAGAGCCTTCTATCTGACCTTTGACCTCAGACAGTAGTCCAAATGTGCAATGCCATGTGGGAAAACAATGAGAAGAGCAGGAGAAATTCCTATTCTGAAAGAAACAATCTTCACAATGAGGTGCCAGACACACACACACACACACACACAAAGATACTCCACAGAACTTTGTTACACAAAGAACAATACTATATATATATATATTTTTTTTTTTTACCTTTATTTAACTAGGCAAGTCAGTTAATAAAAAAGTATTATTTACAATGACGGCCTACACCGGACAAACTATAGCCAAAGACTCAGAAATATTCAAATGAATCTGAAACATCCAACTATTTTGGACGGCAATCAATGCAAATGCAAGAGATGGAATCCGATATCTGACAGAGACCAGATAATCTCTAGCATTCTGGGAACAAGAAGGAAATAATTCACCAGTGAGGGGATAAAAGGGATATAACATCCCAACGACCACAAACAGACAGAGGCTAATCAAACACAGCAGTGACACAGATGGACGGCTGAGTGCTAACCTCTCACCCCCACTACCCTACCTCCTACCGTACTGTACCAGAGCCCCCATTGTTCCCACAGTACAGCAGCTACAGTTGCTCCATGGGGGAATTTACACAGGCCTGGGGAATGTTCCTTCTCCTCCTCTCCTTTCCCCAGGCCTGGTGTCGTAAAGCATCCCTGGGCGAGCAGAGCTGTTGGCAGGAGGCCATGTGAGGTCTGGAGCCGCCCCAACATCAACAGTGATTGACTCCTCAGGACTGGCGCTGTCTGTCATCTACCTGTCTGTCCTGCAGCGATGCTTCCTTCGCCAGCATCACCAGTCTGAATCTCATTAGACCTCCTAATCATCCTTACCTCACTTTACCTGTTGGAGTCATTATGTGTATGTACAGTGTGTTTGATCTCCCTAGCTTGGACTGAGTCAGTGATATACATACCACATATGCCTACATTACACTGGAGTGAATTCTACTGTATGTGTGGTTGTGGCCATGCACAAATAGAGATAAAGGAGTGCTTTGTTAGAACAATATGTTTTCCAGTGCCGCATAAGGTCAGAGTTCAGCCATACTGTACATATTTTCCACTCTCACCAAATTCCAGCACTCATCTAGCGAGCATGGCACTGAGTGTACAGCACACATCCCACGTGTGACATTTGGGTCTTCTTCCTCCCGTCTGTGTGTCTCCTCTTCTGGTCCTCCCTGCTGTTCCCCTCCTCTCAAAGACCATGAATCACTCAGCCAGTGTGTGTCTGAGAACAACATGTCTCCCCTACGGCAGTCAGTACTGTCCTCTCTAGTCCTCCTCTCCTCGGCCCTGGCTGACAGACGGAACAGGCCTCGGTAGGCCCCACTTAACACAGCCTCGCTCACAGAGCTCCCTCTGTCCACTGCTAATGTTACACAGCAATAGTGTGATAGCGCGATGCTACATGTACTGAACACCCTTCATATACGTCCTGCAGGCAGGAAGATTGGCCACTATCTCCACATATCTATCACACAATGGCATCATTTGTTCTCTGTCCTTGACAGCTTTTCTGTAGACACTCTCAGCAGCTTCATAGTGTGCTACTAAACCTCTCTCTTTCTCTGCATACAACTGAGCACCACAACCTCTACCATGCATCATGCATGAACATACATGTAATCAGAGTGGTCTCTATTCAACCTTTTCTCTGAAGACATTCCTTTCCCTCTGATATGAGTCACACACCACTTCCACTCCTGAAAAAAAAGGCAACAATTCTAACATTGTTTAAACACAATCACGCCTATGAACGAGGGATTTCTCCATCTGAGCATCAGGGCCGTACTGTTTAAAAGCCCATTTAACCAATTGTGTTATCAGCGTTACTCTGTGAGTTGAGTGGACTTCAAAAGATCGCGGATTTGAGCTCATGTGTTAAAGTTTGTTTACTCAACAAGTTCTGTTCGAAGTGAGCTGAACTTAAACAAGCGTGTTGAGTAAATTACTGTTATTACTAACTGTTATTATCATATTTGTTTGTTGATTTTCAGAATTATTTGTTTCAATACCTGTTTTTGCATGTACATTGATTTGTTGATTAATATTATGCTACACAAACATAAATAACATACATATTTTTCTAAACAAATCTAATCTGTTAGTAGTTGGATTTATTGCATCTGAGATGACTGAGATTGTCATTAGGCCTGAACTTGTAGCCTGAATTGGGTCCACTGCTGTCCACGCGCATCGCGGTCAAGGTCACCCATCTCCTCCACAACACAATTTGGAGCTTATACCCCGGGGTTTCAAGTCAATTCTCTCATTTTTCATGTGACTGACATTTGGTAATGTTAAACAATGGTGTAATGGTCTATATTATCTTGGCATTTTGTGATAATTATTGTGTAGGTTCACGTTCTACCAGTACGGCGTTACCCGGGACGCTGTTCCGGACCGTACCAGCTTACTTTCACCCCTCTGGGTGTTTGTTCTTTCTTTCTATTGTGTTATTGACTGTACGTTTGTTTATGTGTAACTCTGTGTTGTTGTTTTTGTCACACTGCTTTGCTTAATCTTGGCCAGGTCGCAGTTGTAAATGAGAACTTGTTCACCTACCAGGTTAAATAAAGGTAACAAACTTGTCTGAGAATATTTCCCAGAGCATCACACCCTGTGCTGAGGAAACTCTTCCAGTTGCACTGGGTGTAATGTGGGATCGTTTGGGATATGCATTAGAGTTTTTGTTTGTTTCAACTACTTTGAGAGTTTGATTGTGCCTGCCTGGAGTGCCAGACGGAGGGGCCAGGGTCTATCCAACTGATTCAATTGCACCAACTATTTGACAGAAAACAAATTTGAATCCAGATTTGATTTGGTGTTCTGTATGATGTTTTGAGATATGCAGATTGCTCTGCCTTTATCTGCATATTACGCAGATGTTACCGGATGTTTAAAGATCGGCAATATGGAAGTCAAGCCTTTGTATATGGACACAGGCCTTCATATCCTACATAATCCTTTACTTCATCCTTTTAACATGTCATGTTGCATTAAAAGTCCTCAGTGATGTTTCTCCATAACAGTTGGTGGTTGGTAATAAGTGAGAACAGATTAATGGGCAGTAAAAGTGAGGAAACGAGGATCAGGAGAAAATGTCCAGAACAGCACAGACAGCATCGCTCAGAACCTCCAAGAGGGGCTAGAATTAAAAATCAAATGACCCTAAGAGAAACCTCTGACCTCTATAGGTCATGGGTCACTGTGGTGTGGACAGCAAAGGTGCTGAGGCGAGGGGAGGGGGAACAAAAGAACAGGGGCACGCCAGAAACATGCTCCCACACCACCACACACACTCATGTCCACATCCATCAACTTTAAACCACATTCTAAATATAGTTTGAATAAGCACTCATAGTCCTACTCACACTCATAGTCCTACTCACACTCATAGGCCTACTCACACACATAGTCCTTCTCACACACATAGTCCTACTCACACACATAGTCCTACTCACACACATAGTCCTACTCACACACATAGTCCTACTCACACACATAGTCCTTCTCACACACATAGTCCTACTCACACACATAGTCCTACTCACACACATAGTTCTACTCACACTTATAGTCCTACTCACACTCATAGGCCTACTCACACACATAGTCCTTCTCACACACATAGTCCTTCTCACACACATAGTCCTACTCACACACATAGTCCTACTCACACACATAGTCCTACTCACACACATACATAGTCCATAGTCCTACTCACACACATAGTCCTTCTCACACACATAGTCCTACTCACACACATAGTGCTATTCACACACGTAGTCCTACTCACACACATAGTCCTACTCACACACATAGTCCTACTCACACATAACAAGTCCTACTCACACACATATTTCTACTCACACACATAGTTCCACTCACATACATACTGTAGTTCTACTCTCACACACACATAGTCCTACTCACACACATAGTCCACACACATAGTCCTACTCACACACATAGTCCTACTCACACACATAGTCCTACTCACACACATACATAGTTCCACTCACATACATACTGTAGTTCTACTCACACACATAGTCCTACTCACACACATAGTCCTACTCACACACATGTCCTACTCACACACATAGTCCTACTCACACACATAGTCCTACTCACACACATAGTCCTACTCACACACATAGTCCTACTCACACACATATTTCTACTCACACACATAGTTCCACTCATACATACTGTAGTTCTACTCACACACATAGTTCCACTCACATACATACTGTAGTTCTACTCACACACATAGTCCTACTCACACACATAGTCCTACTCACACACACATGCCTACTCACACACATAGTCCTACTCACACACATACACACACAGTACACACAAAAACACACTTTGTAACAATACAAAAACATAATAGCAAACAACCCACGCCATAAAATCAGGTCATTAAACATTGTGGTTTGTTTTCTGCCTCTCAGTCTGTGTCGACTACTCCATCCTTGTCTGTCCGTTTGTCTGTCTATCATCGGCCTGTTTGGGAAAGCCACTCTTCACTCACTTTCAAACAGAGAAGGAGAGGTAGGCTAGAGGAACGGAGGAACGGAGAATACGATATGTCCACTATCAAGCGAACAGGGTTTGTTAAAAGGTTTACATGGAGAGACAGAGGAATGTGTTGTGTTCGAAGAATTCTTCCAACACAACTGTGGGACAGGGGCTAGCACTGGGTCTGCTTTGAGTTATCACTGGGGAGCTTGGGAGCCATTCAAACCGTTGGTTGTGTGGGAGACCGACGTGGAATCCTCCGCCTGCTGCTATGCTGCTGAATCCTAGCTCTCCTCTCTCCTACATGCTCCAACACACACACACAATACACACACTCCTCCACGCTCCAACAGCTCAGGAACACGGGCAGAACATGTGTGAGCCTGACGGATCTGAGCATGTGGGTTCTTTCACTGATATGCTATCAGTCCATACTGTTCTGTAGAGTACAAGCTCACTCATAATAACAGTCTCATTCAGGTTGATTTTGTCTCTACATTGCCACCTCTTTGCATATTTGTAACAGTGATTACTCTGTGAGTTGTGAATGTGGGTCAGTAGTTAATCTCAGTGGCAAGGCTAAGGGTCAGTATGTGCGTGGAGGAGTGTGTGAGTGGAGAGTGTGTGTTGTCTGGACAGATTTGAGTTTGGTTCCACATCTCCCTTCCTCGCACGTCACCCTGACATTCTTCTAGCTCCACAGTTTGTTCTGCTGATGTTTACTCACTGCATGAGATGAGGGCAAGACTGGCCTACTGCTGCTGGCCCCATAGAGGAAACACCTGCCCCGGGGCTCTCTGTCCACTATACACTCAACGCACACACACACGGACATACATATACACACACACACGGACACACACACAGGGAGAGAGAGAGACACTTGCACACACGCACGGGGACACACACAGAGACACTTGCATGCACGCACACACACACCACACACACACACAAATACAACAAATTCCAGTCAATTCTTACAATCAATCACTCTCTCAAACATCTTAACATTGAGTTAGCATGGTGTGCAATACCAGAGCTCCCGCAACCAAAACATGCCACTCCCACCCTTCACAAACATGCTACATGCATTGCACATGTGTACTTGTACAGCACAGGAGGTTGGTGGCAACTTAATTAGGGAGGATGGGCTCGTGGTAATGGCTGCAGGGGAGTAGGTGGAAAGTATCAAATACATCAAATGCATGGTTTCCATGTGTTTGATACCATTCCTTTTACTCCGTTCCAACCTTTATTATGAGCCGTCCTCCAATCAGCAGCCTCCACTGTTGTACAGGCAGTTTCTCTTTGTTCACTCCACTCAGTTGTTGACGATAACTTGATGCATTTCTTGCTATTGTAAAGCTGATTTACTGTGGTTCACGTTGCACTATACCCTGTTAAAGTTTAGTACCTGGTGTCAGTGCTTACAGTAATGGACACTGACTGGGCCGTATGAAGAGGACGTTGTATCCAAGTTAAAACAGCCAGGCCATCCGTATAATTTGACTTGTATATTGTTAAGATAAGACTGCAGATGGTTCTGGTCAGATAGCTAACTAACTGTCAAGATTCCCTAGGAGGTTAAGATATGATGTATGGCTCTGATAAGGCTCGACCTGGAATAAAGGCCTGTATGACAGGCTGGAGGACACCACAGAGAGAGGGGACTGTTCCGTATGGGTCTCTTTGTGCAGAAAGGGCCTCAATCCCCATTCTTCTAAGAGAGGAATGAGCCAACTACAGCTCTGAAACATAGAGACCCGTAGCTGGGGGAGGAGTGTTCTTCTTGTTCTGTTTCTGGAAGCCAGATGTTTATTGCTTAGCATAGATTTTTGACAGAGACGTTTGATATTATTTACACATATTGGATGTCAGGGGATTCCTATTTCTAACAGTTTTGCAGAAAAAAGGCAAAATGCCAGCCAAGATCCACACCAACAGAACAGGGGGACACATGTCTTTGTTTCAGGTGGAGATAATAACAAGCACTTCAGCATCTTTTCATGTTTCACATCTTTCCATTAGGAACACGATTCCTGTGACAGCGGATGCTGATAGCACTAACAGGCATCAAACTTTCCTCTCCTCTTTTTAGTTCCTTTCTAAAATGGTCCTCTTTTTTTCATTGGTTTCTATTTTCCCAGGCTCATTTGTAGCGTGATCAAAGAGGAACATGACTTGTCCTCTCCTCTGGGAGTCTGGTGCAGGAACAGCAAGGCGGCAGGATCATATGGGATTCAGAGAGGGGACTGCACGCGTGAATTCCCCTCTGTCATACTGCCAGGATGGGGAAGGTGGGGGGAGGCAGGGGGGGGACACGGGGAGGGAGGAGAATGTAGATGAGGAGGAGATGCAGCATATGAAATCTAAACAAACCCCCTCTTTCCTGTGTCTTTTAACAGCAATAGAAAAAGAAGATAAAAGAAAGGAGAGATTGAAAAAATGTGAAGGGGCCGAGGAACAGAGGAGTCACAAACTGTGGACGTGTGCAAGAATGTCTCTCTTCCTGTCGTCAAACATGACTACAAAGCACAGTCTTGATGCTCTCCCAGGCACATGTGAAAACATTCTCCCACTCACACTGGCCCAGTCCACACATTATCAAACACCATCACTTATCCTGTACTGTCATATCAGCACAGTAGAGCAAGACCATACAATTCCCCACAGCTCCAACACGTTCAAGCCATCAGACTATTCTCTGACTCACAATATCACCCCTCATTACAGACAACCCAACCACACCAACACAAACAACAGGGTCTCAAATAAGTAAGCATTTGGCGGTAAAGTCTAGCCTCTATAATGGAGCACCTGCAAGGAAACAGTCAAATGCTGCGGGTCTAAGACACTGAAAAAAACACTACCAGAGGGCGTAGCTTTATTGCTGCTCATGGCAGGCCTAATAGCCCAAGTGTGTCAGACGTCTAGTTGAGTTCAGACTCTCAGTTCAAACTGTCATCTGAAGTTTTTATTGGTAGTATTATACAGTGCCTTCAGAAAGTATTCAGATCCCTTGACTTTTTCCACATTTTGTTACGTTACAGCCTTATTCTAAAATTGATTAAATTGTTTTTTTCCCCTCATCAATCTACACACAATACCTCATAATGACAAAGCAAAAACAGGTTTTTAGAAATGTTGGCAAATTTGTTAAAAATAAAAAACTGAAATATTAAATTTACATAAGTATTCAGACCCTTTACTCAGTACTTTGTTGAAGCACCTTTGGCAGCGATTACAGCCTCGAGTCTTCTTGGGTATGACGCTACAAGCTTGGCACACCTGTATTTGGGGAGTTTCTCCCATTCTCCTCTGCAGATCCTCTCAAGCTCTGTAAGGTTGGATGGGGAGAGTTGCTTCACAGCTATTTTCAGGTCTCTCCAGAGATGTTCAATCGGGTTTAAATCCGGGTTCTGGCTGGGCCACTCAAGGACATTCAGACATTTGTCCCGAAGCCACTCCTGTGTTGTCTTGGCTGTGTGCTTAGGGTCATTGTCCTGTTGGAAGCTGAACCTTCTCCCCATTCTGAGGTGCTGAGCGCTCTGGAGCAGGTTTTCATCAAGGATCTCTCTGTACTTTGCTCCGTTCATCTTTCCCTCGATCCTGACTAGTCTCCCAGTCCCAGCTGCTGAAAAACATACCCACAGCATGATTCTGCCACCAGCATATTTCCTCCAGATGTAATGCTTGGCATTTAGGCCAAAGATTTCAATCTTTATTTCATCAGACCAGAGAATCTTGTTTCTCATGGTCTGAAAGTCTTTCGGTAACTTTTGGCAAACTCCAAGTGGGCTGTCATGTGCCTTTTACTGAGGAGTGGCTTCCGTCTGGCCACTCTACCATAAAGCCCTGATTGGCGGAGTGCTGCAGAGATGGTTGTCCTTCTGGAAGGTTCTCCCATCTCCACAGAGGAACTCTGGAGCTCTGTTAGAGTGACCATCGGGTTCTTGGTTACCTCTCTGACCAAGGCCCATCTTCCCCGATTGCTCAGTTTGGCTGGGCGGCCAGCTCTAGGAAGAGTCTTGGTCGTTCCAAACTTCTTCCATTTAAGAATGATGGAGGCCACTGTGTTCTTGGGGACCTTCAATGCTGCAGAAATGTTTTGGTACCCTTCCCCAGATCTGTGCCTTGACACAACCCTGTCTCTGAGCTCTACGGACAATTCCTTCAACTTCATGGCTTGGTTTTTACTCTGACATGCACTGTCAACTGGGACCTTGTATACACAAGTGTGTGCCTTTTCAAATCATGTCTATACAATTGAATTTACCACAGGTGGACTCCAATCAAGTTGTAGAAACATCTCAAGGATGATCAATGTAAACAGGATGCACCTGAGCTCAATTTCGAGTCTTATAGCAAAGGTTCTGAATACTTACTTAAATAAGGTATTTCTGTTTTTATTTTTAATAAATTAGCAAACATTTCTAAAAACCTGTTTTCGGGTTTGTCATTATGGGGTATCGTGTGTAGATTGTTGTGGGTATTTTTTCTTCCAATATTAGAATAAGCCTGTAACTTATTAAAATGTGGAAAAAGTCTAGGGGTCTGAATACTTTCCGAAGGCAATGTATAATGGCTTCATACCTGCAGTGGCAGCTGAGCATACCCATAAGCCTGTAATCAGGCCACAAACATAGACAGGGCTCACCATATATTTGTTATGTAGGTAGAACATGGAGGCATGTTGTCATGGCTCCAGAACTAAAAGCAACAGAAATCAGCTCCTTCCAATCAGGGTGTGCATACACTAATTTCACAGCTGGTCTAAACCCAAAACCCAAATTCTCCATAATACCTTATTTCCTCCATAGTATCTAATCCTATTAAAATATGTTATATTAATGAGCTGGATCTAGAATATCAAAGGAATAAAGTTAGGCATAAATGTTAATAAGGAAACTGAAATGCTCCATCTCCATCATACCATACCAATTACACAAGAACAACACTGTGACAAACAACAAAATGTGTTATGAATTAATACATGTTTAGCAAATGGCTCGAAGAAAGTTTTTTTTATGATGAATAGTCACAACCAAGCTCCTTTTCGTGAAGCCTATGTGAGCACCTTTTAAAACAGCTCCATGACAAGAATTTTAATCTACTCAGGTCGGTCAGTGTTCTGTCATTCACCTCCTTCTAAAACCAACGTTAAACCGTTTCACAGTAAACCGACACCAGTCACGAGCAAACGCAAACATGACAGTGTTCCAGGGGTAATCGCTTCCCTCCTCACTCACAGAGAAAACTGAGCCCAACATCCAAATGGATGAAGCATACAAGAATGGACATGGGTTAGAGGACACATTAATTTGCAAAAACAAAACGATGCTAAATTATTATGATTAACTTGCAATGAGAGGAATTTGACAAACTGAGGTAACCATCCATCACACACCGCCAATGCGCAGTGACGCACAGAATAGGCAATACATTATGAATAATGCTTGATTTATAAAACTTAGACTTCTTGATTTATACATTTTTTGCTTTACATTAAAAAAAAACTTTAAAATGCCAAAATTACAGCGAGGGGAAGAGTTACCATTTGTATTATTTTAAGGGGTTTAACAAATCATTAAATACTGCTTTCGAAATTAATCTCGAGCCGGTGCAACCCAGTGGACAAATTCAAATCCAGAATCGTCAAATATCCAATGAGATCAGACGGAGCCTTTTACAATTACATTATTATGCGGCTAACAAAATATTAACGAGTGCGAAGATGCGACCAAATTCACACCTTATATACTTTTGTTTGGTTTCTGTTGAAGTGTCCAGAACTTTCTATAAAGAAATGCGGTAGCAAGTTAAACCGAACATGACATTTTGTAGCCTATTATCAACAAAGAAAATGAATAAAAGGGTCACTACCCATGTCAATCCATACAATGAAACGATCACTTTGTTTATTAGCTGGTGCATTCCAACATATACTTTACCAGCTTGTGCCGTAGTTGCGTGGAACATTATTATAATAAATAGCTGTATTCTCCTGCACGCCGCCGTCCTCTTGAAATGGTCCATCTTTCACAGCAGAGACCCCCTTGCCTCCGCCACAGAACTTTATGAAACAAAACTAGATGAGAAAGGAGCTACGCAGCCATGCGTAGTGAATGGAAAGAAACCAGTGCGGCGCTTGAACAGTGCACATTCGCTCTGCAGGTTCGCTTGCTTTGTTTTTTTGGAAGATCCTCTCCTCTCTTCACTCTCTGTCCCTCATTCAATTTCTCCCTCTCATCCTCCCTCTTTCTCGCTCCCCTCCCCTCCCTTCTCCTGCCCCCCCCTTCTCCTCCTTTCCCCACATAGGACGGTGTCTCGCGACTCTAACGGGTAAAGGATGAACAATTATGCTTTCAAAGGTCTGGCGGACGCACGTTTATGAGGCTACTGCTGGTAATTTGCTATGTCGCGCCTGTATTACTGATGATCAGTGATCCAGTCAGACTCAGCACTTCCTTTCACCACTACTGCTCTGTGTTACTTGTCATGCTGCAAGATGTTAAAAACTTTGTCTGTTACTGCAGGCTATTCAAATGGTCCGCAGAGTTACTGCAGGGTGTCCGCGGTAATATACAGTAGATATATTTTCTAAAAGTGGTAAAATAAACATTTATTTTATGTTTTATAAACCACCCGCAAGTACCAGTTGCGGCAAGTACCACGGGCTGCTGATAAACTTTCTTGACTTGGTCATTCATTTTTGCCAACATATAGCTAACCTTTGTTTAACCAGCTAAATAGCTGCTATCTACAGTTGAATTCGGGAAGTTTACATACACCTTAGCCAAATAATTTTAAACTCAGTTTTTCACAATTCCTGACATTTAATCCTAGCAAAAATTCCCTGTCTTAGGTCAGTTAGGATCACCACTTTATTTTAAGAATGTGAAATGTCAGAATAATAGCAGAGAGAATGATTTATTTCAGCTTTTATTTCTTTCATCACATTCCCAGTGGGTCAGAAGTTTACATACACTCAATTAGTATTTGGTAGCACTGCCCTTAAATTGTTTAACTTGCGTCAAACGTTTTGGGTAGCCTTCCACAAGCTTCCCACAATAAGTGAATTTTGTCCCATTCCTCCTGACAGAACTGGTGTAACTGAGTCAGGTTTGTAGGCCTCCTTGCTCACACACGCTTTTTCAGTTCTGCCCACAAATTTTCTATGGGATTGAGGTCAGGGCTTTGTGATGGTCACTCCAATACCTTGACTTTGTTGTCCTTAAGCCATTTTGCCACAACTTTGGAAGTATGCTTGGGGTCATTGTCCATTTGGAAAACCCATTTGTGACCAAGCTTTAACTTCCTGACTGATGTTTTGAGATGTTGCTTCAATATATCCACCTAATTTTCCTGCCTCATGATGCCATCTATTTTGTGAAGTGCACCACTCCCTACTGCAGCAAAGCATCCCTACAACATGATGCTGTCACCCCCGTGCTTCACGGTTGGGATGGTGTTCTTCGGCTTGTAAGGCTTCCCTTTTTCCTCCAAACATAACGATGGTCATTAGGGCCAAACAGTTCTATTTTCGTTTCATCAGACCAGAGGACATTTCTCCAAAAAGTATGATCTTTGTTCCCATGTGCAGTTGCAAAATGTAGTCTGGCTTTTTTATGGCAGTTTTGGGGCAGTTGCTTCTTCCTTGCTGAGTGGCCTTTCCGGTTATGTCGAAATAGAACTTGTTTTACAGTGGATATAGATACTTTTGTACCTGTTTCCTCCAGGATCTTCACAAGGTCCTTTGCTGTTGTTCTGGGATTGATTTGTAATTTCCGCACCAAAGTACATTCATCTTTAGGAGACAGAAGGTATCTCCTTCCTGAGTGGTATGAAGGCTGCGTGGTCCCATGGTGTTTATACTTGCAAACTATTGTTTGTACAGATGAACATGGTACCTTCAGGCATTTGGAAATTTCCCCCAAAAAGGAACCAGACTTGAGGAGGTCTACAATTGTTTTCTGAGGTCTTGGCTGATTTCTTTTGATTTTACCATGATGTCAAGTAAAGAGGCACTGAGTTTGAAGGTAGGCCTTGAAAAACATTTACAGGTACACCATCAATTGACTGATATGATGTCAATTAGCCCAACAGAAGCTTCTAAAGCCATGACATAATTTTCTGGAACTTTCCAAGCTGTTTAAAGGCACAGTCAACTTAGTGTATGTAAACTTCTGACCCACTGGGATTGTGATACAGTGAATTATAAGTGAAATAATCTGTCTGTAAACAATTGTTTGAAAAATTACTTGAGTCATGCACAAAGTAAATGTCCTAACCAACTTGCCAAAACTATAGTTTGTTAACAAGAAAGTTGTTGAGTGGTAGAAAAACGAGTTTTAATGACCCCAACCTAAGTGTATGTAAACTTCCAACTTCCACTGTACTATTCATTTTAAATGTAGATTTCTCCTTGCCATTATCATTCACCTGATGATTTTTAAAAAATCACGATAGGGGTCCCTGGGTCGCCGGTTTGCCTGGGCGGAAGTCCCTGGGGTCCCTGGGTCGCTGGTTTGCCAGGGCGGCAGTCCCTGGGCAAGAAAAGTTTGAAGATCCCTGTGTTACTGGGTATCGATTTGCTCAATTGTCAAACCTGCGGATCTTTGAGCAGGCTGAAGCCAGGTTTTAGTGTAGGCCTATAACAAAACTGTTGTAATTTGATGATGATTGTGATTCATTTTGATGTTCGTCAGAAAAAGAGACAAATCCACTTTGATTATGATGTTGAAATGAACTTTCTAAATGTGTACAATTGTACACTCTACACAATGTACAGTGTATTCGGAAAGTATTCAGACTCCTTGACTTTTTTCACATTTTGTTAATTAAGTCACAGCCATATTCTAAAATGTATTAAATAGTTTTTTTCCTCATCAATCTACACACAATACCCCAAATGTTAGCAAATTTATAAAAATATAAAAAACATCAGAAATATCACATTGTCACGCCCTGATATTAGTGATCTATGTTTTATGTATTATTTTGGTCAGGTCAGGGTGTGACGAGGGTGGGTATGTGTGTTTTCGTCCTTTCTAGGGTTTTTGTATATCTAGGTCTATGGTGGCCTGAATTGGTTCCCAATCAGAGGCAGCTGTTTATCGTTGTCTCTGATTGGGGATCCTATTTAGGTTGCCATTTTCCATTTTGGTTTTGTGGGTTATTGCCTATGTGTAGTTGCATGTCAGCACTCGTTCTATATAGTGTCACGGTCGTTTTGTTAGTTTGTTTAGTGTTCTTTCTTTATTAAAAGAGGAATGTATTCATATCACGCTGCGCCTTGGTCTCCTCTATACGACGACTGTGACAGAATAACCCACCAAACCAGGACCAAGTAGCGTGAAAAGGAGGAACAGCGCTTAATGAGGAAATGGACTTGG
Organism: Oncorhynchus tshawytscha; assembly: GCF_018296145.1. Lineage (NCBI taxonomy): Eukaryota > Metazoa > Chordata > Actinopteri > Salmoniformes > Salmonidae > Oncorhynchus > Oncorhynchus tshawytscha. Next base: position 77,646,970 of record NC_056437.1, read on the forward strand.
GAGGAGATATTAGATGGAGCAGGACCCTGGACACAGCCGGGGGAGCATCGCCGTCCTAAGGAGGAGATAGAGGTAGCGAAAGCCGAACAGCGATACTACGAGGAGAAATACCGGAGAATAGAGGAACGGCGACGATATGAAGGTACACGGCTAGCACGGAAGCCAGAGAGGCAGCCCGGGGTCTCCAGCGACGGTCCCCAGCCCGGGGTCTCCAGCGACGGTCCGCAGCCCGGGGCCTCCAGCGACGGTCCCAAGCCCGGGGCCTCCAGCGACGGTCCCCAGCCCGGGGTCTCCAGCGACGGTCCCCAGCCCGTGGTCCCCAGCCCGGCGTCTCTAGCAACGGTCCTCAGTCCGGGGTCTCCAGCGACGGTCCCCAGCCCGGGGTCCCCAGCCCGGGGTCCCCAGCCCGGGGTCTCCAGCGACGGTCCGCAGCCCGGGGCCTCCAGCGACGGTCCCAAGCCCGGGGCCTCCAGCGACGGTCCCCATCCCGGGGTCTCCAGCGACGGTCCCCAGCCCGGGGTCCCCAGCCCGGCGTCTCTAGTGTAAAGAAGGGGGGCAGCGTCCAGAACCAGAGCCGCCACCGAGGGTAGATGCCCACCCGGACCCTCCCCTATAAGTTCAGGTTTGCGGTCGGGAGTACGCACCTTTGGGGGGGGGGTTAACATAGTTATCTATGTTTTATATATTATTTTGGTCAGATCAGGGTGTGACGAGAGTGGGTATGTGTGTTTTGTCCTTTCTAGGGTTTTTGTATATCTGTGGGGTTGTTGTATGTCTAGGTAATGTCGGTCTATGGTGGCCTGAATTGGTTCCCAATCCCAATTTATCGTTGTCTCTGATTGGGGATCCTATTTAGGTTGCCATTTTTCATTTTGGTTTTGTGGGTTATTGTCTATGTGTAGTTGCATGTCAGCACTAGCTCTATATAGCTTCATGTTTGTTTTGTTAGTTTGTTTAGTGTTCTTTCTTTATTAAAAGAGGAATGTATTCATATCACGCTGTGCCTTGGTCTCCTCTATACGACGACCATGACACACATTTACATAAGTTTTCCGACCCTTTACTTAGTACTTTGTTGAAGCACCTTTGGCAGCGATTACAGCCTCGAGTCTTCTTGGGTATGACGCTGCAAGCTTGGCTCACCTGTATTTGGGGAGTTTCTCCCATTCTTCTCTGCAGATCTACTCAAGCTCTGTCAAGTTGAATGGGGAGCGTCGCTGAACAGCTATCTCTTCAGAGATGTTCAATTGGATTCACGTCTGGGCTCTGGCTGGGCCACTCAAGTACATTCAGAGACTTGTCCCAAAGCCACTCTTGTGTTGTCTTGGCTGTGTGCTTAGGGTCGTTATCCTATTGGATAACAGTCTGAGGTCCTGAGCGCTCTGGAATAGGTTTTCATCAAGGATCTCTCTGTACTTTGCTCCGTTCATCTTTCCCTCGATCCTGATTAGTCTCCAAGTCCTTGCCGCTGAAAAACATCCCCACAGCATGATTCTGCCACCACCATGCTTCACCGTAGGGATGGTGCCAGGTTTCCTCCAGACGTGATGCTTGGCATTCAGGCCAAGCTCAATCTTGGTTTCATCAAACCAGATAATCTTGTTTCTCATGACTCTCATGAGATGGTTGTCCTTCTGGAAAGTTCTTCCATCTCCACAGAGGAACTCTAGAGCTCTGTCAGAGTGACCATAGGGTTATTGGTCACTTCCCTGACCAAGGCCCTTCTCCCCCAATTGCTCAGTTTGGCTGGGCGGCCAGCTCTAGGAAGTGTCTTGGTGGTTCAAACCTCTTCCATTTAAGAATGATGGAGGCCACTTTGTTCTTGGGGACCTTCAATGCTGGAGAAATGTTTTGATACTCTTCCCCAGATCTGTGCCTCGGTACAACCCTGTCTCGGAGCTCTACGGACAATTCCTTCGACCTTATGGCTTGGTTTTTGCTCTGACATTCACTGTCAACTGTGGGACCTTATATATACAGGTGTGTGCCTTTCCCAATCATGTCCAATCAATTGAATTTACCACAAGTGAACTCCAATCAAGTTGTAGAAACATCTCAATGATGCTTAATGGAAACAGGATGCACCTGAGATCAATTTCGAGCCTCATATCAAAGGGTCTCAATACCTATGTAAGTAAAGTATTTCTGTTTTTTATTTTTAACACATTTGCAAAAATGTGTAAAAACCTGTTTTTGGGTTTGTCATTATGGGGTATTGTTTGTAGATTGCTGATTTATTTAATACATTTTAGAATAAGGCTGTAACGTAACGAAATGTGGAAAAAGTCAAGGGGTCTGAATACTTTCCGAAGGCACTGTATAGCCATAAACGTCCTCATACACCAGAAAGTGTTTCTGTAAGCAGGTTAGAGCCTTGGCTCACACAACACAGCCAGAGGACGCATCCGTCCAAGCTTTGAACTTCACAGAAATAAATCAAAGAAGGGGAGGGAATCACATCTCGACACCCCTGGCCAGTTCAAGGAGTACGATCCTAGGTAGACTCTAGAACAGGGGAGGTCATCTCTCCCATCAGCAATCTCATTCCCGCATTGTTGCAATCTCTCCAACGCTCCTTCAAGCAGCAGCCTGACTGTCTGGGGGCCCCGTCTGGGGGCAATGGGGGCCATCTCACCTATATGCTCCAGCTCTAGGAGGTGAGAGGCCATGGAGGCTGACTTGTCAGAAATGTCTGAGCCCAGTGCTACTTGTTCATACCCAGATACCCTGCCGACTCCTTAACCCCAATTTAAGGTCTGACGATTGATCATGGCGTGGTCCTCTAATTGTGGTCTCCATGTGTTTGATCATGTTGGTCTCGTCACCTTGAAAGAGACGGTATCCCTATTTGTGAAAAGATTCAGATTCCACAAAGCACGAAAAAAGCAGTCTTATATACGACTTGTCAACTCTTCGTGGAATATTGAAGATACTTATTTTTATGGTGCCACCATTTTCAAAGGAACATGTTTTTACAGGGATATCCCTATATGCTTTGTCCTCACAGACCGTGGTATGCTAACAATGGGGAACCTGTTTTTATATAGCATTTATACAGTGCAAAGCGTCATGCCAAATGCCCAGAAACCCATTTCTTGAGTGTTTGGCTTAGACATGCTGCTCTTCAGAATAAGCCTTATGAAGAGCTTGTCTAATTGGAGAATGAACAGAATTGACAGCACCACAGGCCCAGGTCACAACAGGCCCTCTGTATGGGGGCCAGGAGTAAAGAAGACAGTTCCAGCTCTTCATATTTAAAACCAGAGAGAATGTGGATGAGCCGAGCGCAACCCTGCTTCCCTTCAAAGCCGCCTCTCAAGGGGAGCCGAGAGAAGACAAGTCTCTAACCACAATGAGAGGGAAAGGGGGGATATCCCATCCAATTTCACAATCCCCCGTTTTATTCAGTAATGCTGCTTTTCATTTAGGACCCTAGCTAAATATGAAACTGTTTCAAATGCTACAGCCTCGCTTTAGAGGAAATAGCTTGGTGAAAACAAGCAACCTGTTGCATCCTTGTTGTTCCATTTATAAAACACAAGTAAACGTTTAGCAACATTTGTTAACACTCCATAAGGTTTGCATGCCAGACAATAGGTAGGTAGCCTAGTGGTTAGAGCGTTGGGCCAGTAACCGAAAGGTTGCTAGATTGAATCCCCAAACTGCCAAGGTAAAAACCTGTTGTTCTGACCCTGAACAAGGCAGTTAACCCACTGTTCAGCGGCTGTCATTGTAAATAAGAATTTGTTCTTCACTGACTTGCCTATAAAAGGATAAAAAATTGGGTATCCAGTCAATGAGGGTATGACAGTGCATTTCAGTGATAATATCTTGTAAAGCCATGAAGAATGGCAAAAACACATGAGGGAGAGTGATATCTAGATGTACTACAGAACGGGGCCTGGTAGTGAAGGGTGGAATAACGAGGCACAGAAACATGCAGATAACTCCTGCACACCATGCCCTAGCACAAGGCTTAGCTCCCCTGAGTCAGAACCACATTCCTGGCAGGTTTTAGCAGATAGTTACTAAGAGTGCAGTGGTTAGTCTGAACACTGTGAGAAATACTTCCAGAGCCATGTGCTGTGTACCAACAGTCCTCCTAGGACTGTACTGCACTCTGCACAGCTAGAGACCAAAACAGATCAGACCAAGTCCTGACCTCTCCTCAGTCCACTAGAGTCCAGACTAGCTCAGTCCCTCTCTAAAGTCCAACACCACACATCAATAAACACCAAGTAGTTGAATGGTTCCTCTCTCTGTCTTTCTCAGCCCACTGTGGTATTGACCATTAACAGGAAGAAATCAACACATGGCTTCCTTCCCCCACTGTGACTTACTGTAACCACACTTCTATCAAATACTTCCTGTATAACCTCATTCATGGGGAAATCAATATGAATCTAGAAAGGAAATCTCTGTTACGGGAGTCTGCGGGAGAAAAGCTTCACGAATGACTAGTAATTCAGAGTGCTGGTGATTCCTCAAAGCACTGGGGTAAAACCCCCAAAAAGACCAAAAATGTACAGATTACATGGGTTTTATTTATTGTATTTGCAAGAAGATAAGGTCCAATTGAAGAAGACTTCTCTTCAAATCCCTTGAACCCCTCTTGAACTCTTGAACAGCCTAGTTATATTTCTGTACACCAAAATAGCATGGATGACAGGAAATGGATACTTAGGGATAAGCGTTTCTTTGACCTTCTGTCTACTGTGTTACGGCTTTCTTCTGTCGAAGGAGACTCGGACCAAAATGCAGCGTGGTTAGTTCGATACATGTTTAATGAATGAATAAACACGACAAATACAAAAAAACGGACCGTGAAAACCTATACAGCCTATCTAGTGAATACAAACACACTGAGACAGGAACAATCACCCACAAAACACACAGTGAAACCCAGGCTACCTAAATATGGTTCCCAATCAGAGACAACGAGAATCACCTGACTCTGATTGAGAACCGCCTCAGGCAGCCATAGACTATGCTAGACACCCCTACTCAGCCACAATCCCAATACCTACTAAAACCCCAATACAAAAACACAACACAAAATAAATCCATGTCACACCCTGGCCTGACCAAATAAATATATAAACACAAAATACTAAGACCAGGGCGTGACATACTGTACATTACAGCTCACTTCTCTGTGATGTGCTAAGGCTGACTCTACCCAGAGTCCTAACTAAGGCTCGCTCTTGGTACCCGATTTAATCAAGGAGGTGATGGAGTTCAGGTCCGTGTCAGCTGTGCACCCTAACGAGCATCTCCCCCCCCCCCTACCTTGGGGCCCCTACCATGGGTTGTTCCGTGGGCGAGATCTCTGTGGGCTATACTCGGCCTCGTCTCGGGATGGTAAGTTGGTGGTTGAAGATATCCCTCTAGTGGTGTGGGGGCTGTGCTTTGGCAAAGTGGGTGGGGTTATATCCTGCCTGTTTGGACCATATCGTCGAAACTGGGGCCACAGTGTCTCCCGGCCCCTCCTGTCTCAGCCTCCGGTATTTATGCTGCAATAGTTTGTGTCAGGGGGGGGCTAAGGTCAGTCTGTTATAACTGAAGTATTTCTCCTGTTTTATCCGGTGTCCTGTTTTATTTATTTTTTATTTATTTTTATTTCACCTTTATTTAACCAGGTAGGCCAGTTGAGAACAAGTTCTCATTTGCAACTGCGACCTGGCCAAGATAAAGCATAGCAGTGTGAGCAGACAACACAGAGTTACACATGGAATAAACAATTAACAAGTCAATAACACAGTAGAAAACAAAGGGGGAGTCTATATACAATGTGTGCAAAAGCACTTAACACAGTAGAAAACAAAGGGGGAGTCTATATACAATGTGTGCAAAAGGCATGAGGAGGTAGGCGAATAATTACAATTTTGCAGATTAACACTGGAGTGATAAATGATCAGATGGTCATGTACAGGTAGAGATATTGGTGTGCAAAAGAGCAAGTAAATAAATAAAAACAGTATGGGGATGAGGTAGGTGAAAATGGGTGGGCTATTTACCAATAGACTATGTACAGCAGCAGCGATCGGTTAGCTGCTCAGATAGCTGATGTTTGAAGTTGGTGAGGGAGATAAAAGTCTCCAACTTCAGCGATTTTTCATTCGTTCCAGTCACAGGCAGCAGAGTACTGGAACGAAAGGCGGCCAAATGAGGTGTTGGCTTTAGGGATGATCAGTGAGATACACCTGCTGGAGCGCGTGCTACGGATGGGTGTTGCCATCGTGACCAGTGAACTGAGATAAGGCGGAGCTTTACCTAGCATGGACTTGTAGATGACCTGGAGCCAGTGGGTCTGGCGACGAATATGTAACGAGGGCCAGCCGACCAGGGCATACAGGTCGCAGTGGTGGGTGGTATAAGGTGCATCCAGTTTGCTGAGTAGAGTGTTGGAAGCTTAGACTAGTGTTGGAAGCCATTTTGTAGATGACATCGCCGAAGTCGAGGATCGGAAGGATAGTCAGTTTTACTAGGGTAAGCTTGGCGGCGTGAGTGAAGGAGGCTTTGTTGCGGAATAGAAAGCCGACTCTTGATTTGATTTTCGATTGGAGATGTTTGATATGAGTCTGGAAGGAGAGTTTGCAGTCTAGCCAGACACCTAGGTACTTATAGATGTCCACATATTCAAGGTCGGAACCATCCAGGGTGGTGATGCTAGTCGGGCATGCGGGTGCAGGCAGCGATCGGTTGAAAAGCATGCATTTGGTTTTACTAGCGTTTAAGAGCAGTTGGAGGCCACGGAAGGAGTGTTGTATGGCATTGTGTGTGAAGTTCAGTATGCTCTCTCTATTTCTTTCTTTCTTTCTTTCTGAGGACCTGAGCCCTAGGATCATGCCTCAGGACTACCTGGCCTGATGACTCCTTGCTGTCCCCAGTCCACCTGGTCGTGCTGCTGCTCCAGTTTCAACTGTTCTGCCTGCGGCTATGGAAGCCTGACCTGTTCACCGGACATGCTACCTGTCCCAGACCTGCTGTGTTCAACTCTCTAGAGACAGCAGGAGCGGTAGAGATACTCTGAATGATCGGCTATGAAAAGCCAACGGACATTTACTCCTGAGGTGCTGACCTGTTGCACCCTCTACAACCACTGTGATTATTATTATTTGACCCTGCTGGTCATCTATGAACATTTGAACATTTGAGCTTAATCCCATTTTTTTCCACATCTCCATCTCAACCAAAAATCTAAGTAAAAGAATAGGACTAAATCAAATCCAATTTTAAATGCAATTTAAATAAAGTTTGATTTGACTTAGTCCTATTCTATAACCTGGATTTTTGGTTGAGATGGAGATGTGGAAAAAATGGGATTAAGCCAGTGGCTCTGATCAATCAAATTTCAATCAAATTTATTTATGAAGCCCTTCTTACATCAGCTGAAGTCACAAAGTGCTGTGTTTTTTACAAGGTTGGTCAGTATTGCAATCTGTTAACATGATGAAATAATCCTGTGGTTGAAATTTCAGCCTCAAAACAACAGTTTACTTTCGATCTTTTTCAAATCCAATGTATTTTACACATAAATTTCACGTCAAAATGACGTTCAAATAATGTTGATTCAACCAGTTTGTGCCCAGTGGGAATACACTTCTACATACCAACTCTCAAAGGGACTATAACACATACTTAAAGTTCTAGTTCATGCCACATACTGTATACTGTATATGGTGGGAAAATGTATTATGTATTAAGAGGAGCGCCTACCCTGTTACCGTAGGCCAGTGGTGTGACAACAGTCATTCATTCATTCAATAGTGCTACAAAAATAGGCGGATCATGATTTAATAATGAAAATTCACATTTTCCTTTTTAATTGTTGTAAAGAGAACACAAACTCTGGCGTAAGAACATTGTTCAACAACAAACCTTAATTATTGCAGATATACATTTTTCTGGTTGAACTGTTAGCAAATCACCAGAATGTGACAGCATAACCTTTCGGTTCTCAACACTCTGGCAGCCTTAACTAAACAAGTGGAGCACCAAGACACTACATTAAAGCCTATATATATATACTGTATATATATATATATGTGTGTTTTGACACAGTATTTATTGTTTGGTGAGGAGAGAAAAGAACCACCAGAGATCAAGCCTGGCATGGGATGAATCTATCCCAGACTTTACTGAATATTAAAGGAAACAAAATATCTGTCCCACGTACAGTGAGATGGGTAATGGATCTACCTGGCCTTTTTCTCTATCATAAATCTAACAGGAGCTATATACTGTACTTTGTGATTTTTTGTTGTTGCTGTAACTCATATCATTTGGAAGTTTTTCGTTGCAATACAATATGAAAGCGGTACTTAAGTGGTATATAAGCTAATTGGTATGAATCATCTCTCTTACTCCATCCCTCTCACTCCTGTAAGTCAGTGATGATGGAGGTATCTTGTCATTTAATCATTGAGGTGGTGGAAGGTGGAAGAGGAGAATGTGAGAAGAGCTTTATTCTGTCATCATCCCATGGCAGAGATAACAGCAACGTGGTGACAGTTTACCTTTACATTCATCGTAAAGTCTGAGTTTTTTTGAGAGTTTGGAACTACAGGTGTAGGATCTTAATTTGATCACTCTTTTGTTGCTGAGAATTTTCCAGCAGAGGAGGAAATGCAAACGTGTTGTGTATTTGAGTTTTAAAAAGTATTCTAAAGTTATTCATTTCCACTTTGAATTTTCAGACTTGATTTGCCCTAATGAAAAATGTATCAAACCCTACAGAAATGTCCATTAATTATAATCTACATAATAATTCACATTTCCTATTGCTGCAGGATTATTTTCCTGCTGTAGCAAACCAGATCAAATTAAGATCCTACATCTGTATAAACCCTAGAAAGGGCTTTTAAACTGACTGCCTCCATTTCCTTTCTCTCCATTCAGTAGCAGAACATGCCAGGACAGGACAGCCATCCGGTTGAAGGAATTATGCATGTGAAATCTCAGAGTTAGGATGCAACTGAGTCTCTGCTTGCCAGACTCTTGATTTATTGACATTTGAAAGGGAATATGCATTTTGAATGATTTATTTGACATTTTGTCTTCTTATATAACACTTATATTATCTCACCAGTGATACACCTATGATGTCATCGGTTTGCATTTCATCATTAGATACTTCGACAGTATGATACACTAAAGCTAAGGGATCCAAACCCTGTTATCATCTGCTTACACTGAAGGCCCATTGAGAGGTACAGTAATGTGGAAGATGTGTAGTAATGATGATGACGAAGATTATGTGGTTCATGATGATGGTTATTATTGTATATTTGAAAAATGTTGAAAGCGTGACAGATTGGTTGATATTTGAACTTTGGTTGCTATATGATGGTCCATTTAAAGTGGGTTATACATGGAGATGTCAGGAACAGCTAAGAGAACCTTCCCCCCATGAGGAGAGCATTACTAACATCTGTAGACAATACATGAGATGGATGAGACCAAAGCTAATATGTGGTCCAACCTCAAATATCAAATTCCCCAAAACGTACAGTTCTAAAAATGCCTTCAGTCAGTACAGAACAGAGAGAAACTGACGTTCATAACTAACTGAGCGAAAGGTATTTGAGAAAACAAAGAAAGGTTCGGAGTGAGATCAGATTGTTTGGCTCTGGAGAGAAAATGTAGGTTAATCTGTCAGACTCTGGTACCCTTGGCCTGACAGAGCTCCAGAGTTCCTCTGTGGAGATGGGAGAACCTTCCAGAAGGACAACAATCTCTGCAGCACTCCACCAATCAGACTTTTATGGTAGAATGGCCAGGGGGAAGTCACTCCTCAGTAAAAGGCACATGACAGCCTGCTTGGAGTTTGCCAAATGGCACTTAAAGACTCTCAGACCATGAGAAACAAGATTCTCTTGTCTGATGAAACCAAGATTGAACTCTTTGGCCTGAATGCCAAGCGTCACGTCTGGAAGAAACCGAGCAACATCCCTACAGTGAAGCGTGGTGGTGGCAGCATCATGCTGTGGGAATGTTTTTCAGCAGCATGGACTGGGAGTCAGGATCGAGGTGAACGGAGAAAGGTACAGAGACATCTTTGATGAAAACCTGCTCCAGGGCGCACAGGACCTCAGACTGGGGCGAATGTTCACCTTTCAACAGGACAACAACCCAATCAAACATCTCTGGAGAGACCTGAAAATACAGTTGGAGTCGGAAGTTTACATACACTTAGGTTGGAGTCATTAAAACTAGTTTTTCAACCACACCACAAAATTCTTGTAAACAAACTGTAGTTTTGGCAAGTCGGTTAGGACATCTACTTTGTGCATGACACAAGTCATTTTTCCAACAATTGTTTACAGACAGATTCACTGTATCACTGTACCACTTATAATTCACTGTATCACAATTCCAGTGGGTCAGAAGTTTACATACACTATGTTGACTGTGCCTTAAAACAGCTTGGAAAATTCCAGAAAATTATGTCATGGCTTTAGAAGCTTCTGATAGGCTAATTGACATCATTTGAGTCAATTGGAGGTGTACCTGTGGATGTATTTCAAGGCCTACCTTCAAACTCAGTGCCTCTTTGCTTGACATCATGGGAAAATCAATATCAGATATCAGATATCAGCCAAGCCCTCAGAAAATAATTGTAGACCTCCACAAGTCTGGTTCATCCTTGGGAGAAATTTCCAAACGCCTGAAGGTACCACGTTCATCTGTACAAACAATAGTACGCAAGTATAAACACCATGGGACCACGCAGCCGTCATACCGCTCAGGAAGGAGACACTTTCTGTCTCCGAGAGATAAACGTGCTTTGGTGCGAAAATTGCAAATCAATCCCAGAACAACAGCAAAGGACCTTGTGAAGATGCTGAAGGAAACCGGTACAAAAGTATCTACAGTGCCTTGCGAAAGTATTCGGCCCCCTTGAACTTTGCGACCTTTTGCCACATTTCAGGCTTCAAACATAAAGATATAAAACTGTATTTTTTTGTGAAGAATCAACAACAAGTGGGACACAATCATGAAGTGGAACGACATTTATTGGATATTTCAATTTTTTTTAACAAATCAAAAACTGAAAAATTGGGCATGCAAAATTATTCAGCCCCTTTACTTTCAATGCAGCAAACTCTCTCCAGAAGTTCAGTGAGGATCTCTGAATGATCCAATGTTGACCTAAATGACTAATGATGATAAATACAATCCACCTTTGTGTAATCAAGTCTCCGTATAAATGCACCTGCACTGTGATAGTCTCAGAGGTCCGTTAAAAGCGCAGAAAGCATCATGAAGAACAAGGAACACACCAGGCAGGTCCGAGATACTGTTGCGAAGAAGTTTAAAGCCGGATTTGGATACAAAAAGATTTCCCAAGATTTAAACATGCCAAGGAGCACTGTGCAAGCGATAATATTGAAATGGAAGGAGTATCAGACCACTGCAAATCTACCAAGACCTGGCCGTCCCTCTAAACTTTCAGCTCATTACAAGGAGAAGACTGATCAGCGATGCAGCCAAGAGGCCCATGATCACTCTGGATGAACTGCAGAGATCTACAGCTGAGGTGGGAGACTCTGTCCATAGGACAACAATCAGTCGTATATTGCACAAATCTGGCCTTTATGGAAGAGTGGCAAGAAGAAAGCCATTTCTTAAAGATATCCATAAAAAGTGTAGTTTAAAGTTTGCCACAAGCCACCTGGGAGACACACCAAACATGTGGAAGAAGGTGCTCTGGTCAGATTAAACCAAAATTGAACTTTTTGGCAACAATGCAAAACGTTATGTTTGGCGTAAAAGCAACACAGCTCATCACCCTGAACACACCATCCCCACTGTCAAACATGGTGGTGGCAGCATCATGGTTTGGGCCTGCTTTTCTTCAGCAGGGACAGGGAAGATGGTTAAAATTGATGGGAAGATGGATGGAGCCAAATACAGGACCATTCTGGAAGAAAACCTGATGGAGTCTGCAAAAGACCTGAGACTGGGACGGAGATTTGTCTTCCAACAAGACAATGATCCAAAACATAAAGCAAAATCTACAATGGAATGGTTCAAAAATAAACATATCCAGGTGTTAGAATGGCCAAGTCAAAGTCCAGACCTGAATCCAATCGAAAATCTGTGGAAAGAACTGAAAACTGCTGTTCACAAATGCTCTCCATCCAACCTCACTGAGCTCGAGCTGTTTTGCAAGGAGGAATGGGAAAAATTTCAGTCTCTCGATGTGCAAAACTTATAGAGACATACCCCAAGCGACTTACAGCTGTAATCGCAGCAAAAGGTGGCGCTACAAAGTATTAACTTAAGGGGGCCGAATAATTTTGCACGCCCAATTTTTCAGTTTTTGATTTGTTAAAAAAGTTTGAAATATCCAATAAATGTCGTTCCACTTCATGATTGTGTCCCACTTGTTGTTGATTCTTCACAAAAAAATACAGTTTTATATCTTTATGTTTGAAGCCTGAAATGTGGCAAAAGGTCGCAAAGTTCAAGGGGGCCGAATACTTTCGCAAGGCACTGTATATCCACAGTAAAACGAGTCCTATATCGACATAACCTGAAATGCCACTCAGCAAGGAAGAAGCCACTGCTCATTAACCTGGGGCACCATGGGAAAACTAGTTTTTATTGAGTTTCTATTTCCCAAATTAACTCAAAGAATATCAGAATATCGATTTTACAACAGCCGCCAATTGACCAGTTACCTCTACAATCTCGTTCTGAACGTCGTATAGTCCGTGAATCTGTACGGACCCGGGTCTCACCAATGAGTTCGTATCACACCAATCTTAGTTGAATATTTATTTACTTGAAAGCTAAAATGATGATAAAAGATACACATAGACAAAACATTTTATAGGCTATTGATTAGAACTTAGTATAACAGGCCAACACACTATGGCGCGTGTTACCCACAACGAGGATTTCAAAGAGGGAGAAAGAAAAAGTACACAAGAGAAATATACATTTGAGTGAACTTGTCAGGTATGCTATTCTAACTCTAGCCTTGCCCCAAACTGCCGCTCTTATGGGTCAGAATATAATGTTGTAATTACGTGGGGAAGGTCTCCAAGGATTCTCTACGTGGACCGTTCAGGGGACCGTTCAGGATGCTCGATGACGCACTTCTTCGGCGCACCTTTCTGGTCGTCCTCACGATGTCAGTGTCCTTTTGGCTTAGTAGTCTGTTCCCTCACCCTTTGCTCTGGAAGGTGTCTTCTGAGGACAAACAGCTCTGCAGCTCAGAGCTCACAGCATAGGAATGAAACCGTTTAGATACTACGATTCACTGGGATTGGATGCTAGGTGGTCCGGCTTGAATTCACCCGCTTAGACACAGCTACTCATCCGTAGCTTGGGTAGAAAAAGATTTCTTTGTCTTCAAACTTGTGTTGCGTTTTGGGTTCGTTGACTTTTTAGACCTCGGCTGCAGCTTGGGTCACGTAGTCTCCTCTGTAAATTCTTTACTCACAGGTTTTATAGCCTTGTGTCAAAAGTGGGAGTAACCGCTTTTAGGGCCCTTCTCTGGGCGTACCAAGTTATGGGCAAGGTCTAGATTTGATTCAAATCCAATTTTAGACAACTAACTTCACATTTCATCTTTACCAAAACATTCTCTTTGATTTTGACATTTTCCATACAACGTACAATGTATAAACATCAAACATATACTAGGTAAACTGTTGACGTTACAATGTTTTTGTAATAACGTCATCTATTAACCTTTAATAACAAAACAAGAATGACATACATTTTCATATTCCATCTATTGTCATGACCACCATTGTGGCTGACGGAAACCATTGTTCGAAAGTCCCTTTATTTAATATTTAATGTTCTGAGGTCTGTAACCTGACCTGATCAGGACAGTCATGACAGTGGGGACAAAGATCATACTTTTTGGAGAAATATCCTCTGGTCTGATGAAACGAAAATAGAACTGTTTGGCCATAATGACCATCGTTATGTTTGGAGGAAAAAGGGGAGGCTTGCAAGCCGAAGAACACCATCCCAACCGTGAAGCACAGGGGTGGCAGCATCATGTTGTGGGGGTGCTTTGCTGCAGGAGGGACTGCTGCACTTCACAAAACAGATGGCATCATGAGGCAGGGAAATTAGGTGGATATATTGAAGCAACATCTCAAGACAGCAGTCAGGAAGTTAAAGCTTGCTTCCAAATGGACAATAACCCCAAGCATACTTCTGAAGTTGTGGCAAAATGGCTTAAGGACAACAAGGTCAAGGTATTGGAGTTACCATCACAAAGCCCTGACCTCAATCCCATAGAAAATTTGTGGGCAGAACTGAAAAAGCGTGTGCGAGCAAGGAGGCCTACAAACCTGACTCAGTTACACCAGCTCTGTCAGGAGGAATGGGACAAAATCAACTTATTGTGGGAAGCTTGTGGAAGGCTATCCGAAACGTTTGACCCAAGTTAAACAATTTAAGGGCAATGCTACCAAATAGTAATTGAGTGTATGTAAACTTCTGACCCATTGGTAATGTGATGAAAGAAATAAAAGCTGAAATAAATCATTCTCTCTACTGTTATTCTGACATTTCACATTCTTAAAATTAAGTGGTGATCCTAACTGACCTTTAACAGAGAATTTTTACTAGGATTAAATGTCAGGAATTGTGAAAATCTGAGTTTAAATGTATTTGGCTAAAGTGTATGTAAACTTCCGACTTCAACTGTTGCTGTGCAGCAACACTCCCCATCCAATCTGACAGAGCTTGAGAGGATCTGCAGAGAAGAATGGGAGAAACTCTGCCAAGTTTGCAGTGTCATGCCCAAGAAGAATTGACGCTGTAAAGTCTGCTAAAGGTGAAAGTACCAAAGTACTGAGTAAAGTGTCTGAATACTTATTTCAATATAATATTTCAGTTTTACATGTTCATACATTTGCAAACATTTCTAAAAACCTGTTTTTGCTTTGTCATTGTGGGGAATTGTGTGTAGATTAGAATAAGGCTGTAACGTAACAAAATGTGGAAAAAGTCAAGAGGTCTGAAATACTTTCCGAAGGCACTGTATGTCTCCATCTTGGTACAGAGCTCTCTGACTGCTGGATATACAGACCAGATTAAGTAGGTATACTTCTACATTTAGTTCCATATGTCACAGTGGAAGCTGAGGTTTATATATGATCACAGTGCTATACAATCTTCACACCACACCTGCTGAAATAAATCAAAGCACCTCGTATCTAAAGTAGCTGGCCGGGGGCACAGTGAATGAACTCATCACGTTCCACCACTTATATCATAATATATCATTGCCTCGTTCCATCTTAGGCACCTACACACATCTGGGTGGTTCTGTCATGTTCGAAGTTGGTCAAAGTGTGTACTCTTGGTCATGTGGTCAATGGGGATATTTCACTGACCAATTCCCTACCAACAAGAATCCTCTATAAAACCCTTGCCATCTGAGACTATAGATCAGATCTGTTGGCAGTTTTAGCCTTTGCATCCATCCTGTTCACATCCATATAACATGTCATTAGAAAGTCCCCGCCTAGTGAACTCATGACTGTGTAAACCACACTGTGGAGGATGGAGGTCTGTGTTACTAAGGACTAAATGTTTACAGGGGTTAGTGGGACCAGTGACTGGATACTGTATTTATATCATGGGAAAAAACACAAGACTTCTGTGCCTCCCTAAATGAGATCAGGTCAGGAAGTGACTCACATACTGTCTCAACAGGGGAGTGACTAATTGTGACTTTTTCCTAGTTCACTTTAGGTCCATTGTAATAGAGCTAGGCTGCCCTAACAAGCAAAAAGGCAGTAACTGCCCATTAGGTCGAAAATAAGTTCATGTCATTTTTGCTACATTAAATATATGCTTAATCGTGTGGACAATTATCCTGCCTCTATTGTATTGTGTTTTGGATAAAATGGGGGTCATGTTAGCAGTAACTGCATAAAGTCACTGTGAAACCAAGGTAAACAGCGGCAGGTAGCCTAGTGGTTAGAGCGTTGGGCCAGTAACCGAAAGGTTGCTAGATTGAATCCCTGAGCTGACAAGGTATAAATCTGTTGTTCTGCCTCTGAACAAGGCAGTTAACCCACTGTTCTTAGGCTGTCATTGTAAATAAGAATTCGTTTGTTTTTCTTAGTTCAACAGGAAATGACACAGTGCACATGAGCAGGAGAGAAATGAGAGAAAGAGAAGAGTTACTGGACTATTAAACCCATTCTGATAGCTCATATAAAACACCAGGTCAGATTGGGGTTTGTAGGGGGTGTTAATGAAAATAATTACTGATGGGGGATGATTCAGCTAATTAACATTAAGGATTAAGTCTCATTAATAATCTGCTCAAACAATCGCCACCACTCTCATTCTCCGCTCTCTCACTCTCTATGTCCCTACTCTCTATCTTTCACTCTGTTCCTCCTCCTCTCTCTGTCCCTTCTCTCTCTCCTTCTCTTTGGTTCTGTCAGCCTCAGAACCCTCTCAAATGTCACATCCCTGTCTCTCACTCCCTTCTCACTCTCTGGGTCCACTCTGTTACTTAAAGCTTTTGTTCTCTCTCCCAATCCCCTTACCACTCTCTTTCCCTTTTTTCCTTTCATTTACTTTTCCCCTCCTCTGTTCTCCTCTGGGAAGTTTGCATTCCACACCTCCTCAGCAGACTGCACACAAAAGAGCAGAAAGCACCACTCCTGACCTGTAGCAAACATTCCAGTCCACTGGGCTCTTTCACACAGCCACTGTTTGTGCTTTCAGAGCCAGTCCCATTTGTCCCCTCCAAATTCATTCAGCTCAGCCAGTCTGGTGGCCAGGCCACTGTTACAGGCAAGGGGGATAGAGCAGGCTGGACTAACACATTTAGACATGGACAAACAATGCTATGTTTCATTGCAAAGTTAAGGTTACACGGAGAAGTATTTTTCTCACGTGCATTTTCACAATTTGTGCACTAAAATAGTGTGAGTATTCAGTCAAACATTGAAATTTGATGTTTGGATTTATTCCCTAAACTAAATCATTATAACCAAGAAATACTAAAAGTAACTCAATCATATATTGATTCCACTTCAAAGACCAAATCATCTCTCATTTTCAGTGAAATGAGTAGAAACAGCATTGACAGTGAGTCAGAGATAAATCTGAACTGAGGGATAAATAGAACTGATGGTTCCATCCAAAAGGCATACGTTCAAGTATCCTTCAACTCAGCAAACAGGAAATGGACTATTAGCCTCTTATGGAAAAGAGAGAACATGTGTTGCCTCTCTCTAGTCTCCTGTCAGAACTGTGACTGAACTCCCATGAAGAGGATGAGGGTCTTATGTGGCGCAGGGCCCACCTGGGGTACAATGAGATGTCAGAGAGAAAAGGTCAGAGGTCAGAGATACGATTGGGGAGCGATCTTTTGGCAACACGTTTCCTTATGGTGCTTTATCTCAGCTGTCTGCATCGGAAGAGAAGAAAGTTACAGGGGAGAAGTGGTAGGAAGGTAAAGGAGGACTAAAAGATGGAGGCAACTTGGAGGATGAACGAGGTGTAGTTGGAGAAAGTGGAGAGCCATAAAAGAGGAGAATTTATATATGGTTCATTCCCTCTCCTCCTCTCTCTCTGTCCTTTTCTACCTCCCTCCCTCCCTCTCTCTGTCTCTCTCTGTCTTTCTCTCTCTGTCTCTCTCTCTCTGTCTTCAAATACCAGAGTGATAGCTAGAAGGCTGCTGACAACATTCCCTCCCCTTCAGCTCTTCTAATGTGTCTACCTCCACACACACCTTTCCACAGTCTCCCCAGGCAGGGGGAAAGGCATGTCAAGAACTCCCGCCTGCTCCTGCGTCCCTTCCCTTCTCACCTCAACTGGCTCCCCAGCCTCAGCCCACCACCATGGACAGAGTCTCTGGAGCAGTACAAACACAAACACAAATCAAACATTCACACACCCAAATGTTACAGGATGGCTGTAAAGTGTCATTGACGGTTTGTGTTTTCTCATCTTGAGTCTGAAAAGTAGATCTACAGTACCGGTACAATTGTTAGAAATGTTTGTTCTCTGATCCATTGTGAAGATGGGGAGCACCATGTGGATATTATAAAGAGTGTATCGATAGTTTGTAAACAGTTCATTATTATCATATAAACCCTTTAAAACAATTATTACCTTAACCATTATCAGTCAACATCTAATAAAAGTTGTTCTCTGGTTTACCCCCCACCCGATTTTACAGAGATTAAAAGTTGGAACAATGCTCTGTGTCGACAGTGGTAGAAAAATTCTTCCCAACCAATGTTTTTTTTCATTCTGTTTCTCTGCACTGCTTTACTGCTGTCTATTTTCTCCCATGTCTTGTATGTCATGTGCTTCAGTCACATTTTTCACAACAAGGCTTGTGTGTGTGTGTGTGTGTGTGTGTGTGTGTGTGTGTGTGTGTGTGTGTGTGTGTGTGTGTGTGTGTGTGTGTGTGTGTGTGTGTGTGTCCTCTATACCTATCCTGCGGTAAGAATAGTGATCTCTGTAGCCTATGTTACGTTGTGTGGACTGTAAAGATGGAGGGGGGTTCATGAATACCGTACATCACAGGTTTGTTTGAGGTTAAATGCAAAGCACAGGAGATGGATGGATATGCTGAGAGAGAGACAGGAAGAGACAGGAAGAGAGATGGTTTCAGCTCACCTCTCTGGCCATGCAGCTGTGGCAATAACATATTGAGATAATGAGTGTCCAACAAGCCCTAGCATGGGTGTGACCTTTGTACTCTGACCCAATCACCATCGCTACGGAAACCAGCCTGGTTTTACAATCTTATCATATGCACCTTTACACCTTGCTACGCCCACCTTGAGCAGAATTCCCATGTTTAAACAAGGCAACGTCTCTCTGTCTCCAAGCCAAAGCAACACATAACTATAACTCCAAACTGACAGACCACTATTGCACTGACTACAAACACATTCTGCTTCTTCTACCTATATAGACATAAAATACTGCCCTTAAAACAGCATGACAGAATTACCATCAATTACTTTTCTTCAGCATTGGATGCGACACAGGAATAGGAATAATAACTGTATTTGGGACTACATGGGAGAAGCCTTGTCTGTTCCAAACCCATTCATTCTGTATTTGTGTAATTGTTCATTCTGCCAGGAGATGGCAGGAGAGCTCCAGCGCTGTAGCGCATCTAGATTACACAACGTTACTGAAGGAGAGTTTAAACCACGCCAGTGTGAAATTTGAATATAGTGACGTGACGTAGGACTAAACGCCACAATATTGAACTTTGCTCTTGACCTTCAATTGTTTTCACACTTTAATCTATAGGGTTCTCATTATTTTAACATTGTGTGGTCAAATTGAATGGTCTAATAGCAGCATACAATTCTGATATAGGTTTCTACAATCTTAAACGTTTCTTCATTAATATGTGTGTTATTTAGTAAGAATAATACTCTATCAAATATTTGTTTACATAAGCCAAAAGTAGGCTTACATTTCGGGGTTTTATGACTAGGCATAAATCAGCCAGGTCTCATAGACTAGACATAACATAGTAAATGTCAATCCGGGTGGTCAAATTAGTATAATATGTTAAATTTGGTATGGTTACATAACGTTAGCTTTAGCCACCTTGACACCTAGCTAACGTTAGCCACAACAAATTGGAATTTGTTACATATCATACATTTAGAAAATCCGTAGAATAGTGTACATTATTCTAATTCGTAACATATTGTATGAATTCAATTTGTAACATATAATATGAATTGTAATTCGTAACATAGCTTATCATACGAAATGGATGATAGACAGCCACAAATTAATACCATACAAAACATAGTACTAAATGAAGTAACTCAGATTTATGTAGCCTACAGAATAATACGAAATACTCTGAGACCAGGTTGCAGCAATAGGTAGGCCTATGTCTGACAGATGTGAATGCATCCAAACACAGCAATATTAAACATAGGCACTACTGGGAAATAAATATTTATTGAGGCTATTGTTCAAAATTGCATGAAAAATGCTTATCAATGTAACCCCTACCCATATGTTAGGCTGCCACCACACACAGTAAAACAGGCATTCATTTAGGTTATTTTTAAAAAATCAATTCAGGGCAAGCAGCATTTATCAGATTTAAAATTCTGCTGGCAGTCGAGTTTGCGAGGTGCCTCGTCTTTTTTAGTAAACGATTTTATGGGACATGTGACTAAATTACCCGCTCACATGGCCGCTGTGTTTGCATGATCCGCTTTAGTTTTTAAAGTCCAGTGCTCGAGCTCGCTCTGCAACAACCATCCGGAGCCGAAGACCACTAAAACGCACGACCTAACCGGACAAGCCATGGCGAGCAGTGGACAAAAAGTAGTTCTGATCACCGGTTGCTCCTCCGGCATCGGGTTACGAATCGCCGTCCTGCTGGCCAAAGATGAAAAGAAGCGTTACCATGGTAAATGCGCTTTCTTTACATTGTTTATCTGCCTTTAACTTCAGAAGCTTGATCCGACATGCTGCTAAAATCCATCTGATCTCTGTTTGAACCCTTGTGGAATATGTTCTGTGTACAAATAGGGTCATCATTAGTCTATCTATCCAAAACAACTTTTACGCGCAGGTTTGACCTTTGCGCCCATAAATTGT